>NC_136263.1:187651370-187913852 GCF_964187855.1 Myxine glutinosa | reverse complement strand
GGTTACTGGCAATTGATCACATCCAGAAATGATGTAATCCACACAATTTATGTACTTTACATAACGTTAATAGGAATACATGGCCATGTAGATGGGAAATTCAGTTTGTTTGAAATAAATCACAAATATCAGATGAAAGTGAAAAAAACCTATGTGGTGTGAATGGCAATGTTCCTCGCTGAAATGTGAAAAAACTGAATTACGTGCGAACGCATAACTGAGATTATGGCGGCAAAGTTGGAACATCACGTGATCCTAGCAGAAGTACCCGGCATTGCCGGGTGGGGGAGGGGAGACCCGTACATTCCCAACCCGGACATTCGCCCTCTCGACTCAAGCTCGTATTCGAAATCGAAAGGGGAAAGGGGAAATCCTTCGTATTCGAATTCGTAAACACGAAATATGAATTAAAATTTAATTCATATCGCACAGAATCGACACAAAACACGATCGCATAAAGGTGAAAAACGCAATGGCTTTTCGCCCTGAATCACGTGCAAACGTGTGACGTGTGACGGGATGGAACATCACGTGATCGCTCTGAGCGAATCAGCGAGCTGCTCGCACTGGCTGAGATTAGCGGGTACTTTGCTGAAATGCGCTGAGATAAATATGAATAAAAAATATGGATCTCGTCAAATATGGTCTCAGCCATGTTCGTCCCAGGTTCAATGGCCATGTCTATGCCAAATATCAAGCACGTGAGCCTCTCCGTTTCGGAGTCTATCGGTAACATTACACACACACACGCACACACACACACACACACGCACACACACACACACAAACTGTGTTTTTTATATATAGATATGTTACTGGATCCGGACACCCAAGGAATGACAGAGTTTGGATAGAGGGGGACAGAATATAAGGGTCAGATAAAATATAGAATCTGGATTAGGACGTGCCCCAGTGAACTTGGGGCTGCTCCAGCTGAAGCGACTGTTTCCACAGCCCATCACCCGAGTACGCTCGCGCTTCCTCCCTCCCCTCGTCGGTGGTGTTCCGATGTTCTGGAACACTGCCGCAGCCCCATCTGATCCACGCGATGCTCTGTGTGGCTTCGGAGAACTCGTCCGTCCGACATGAGGGGTGTTGGCGTTTGGAAGGCAACGAGAAACTGGCTCTCGGTGCGAGAATGCGTGCCAAACCATGTCATTTAAAAACAACTGTGCAGCAAGTGAACTGTAGGAATATGATGAGGAAGAAGCGTTGTAGTCTGAGCGAGCATCCATGAGGAAATGTGTGCAGAAACGAGAAAGCGAAGCGAGATGCGAAACTCCATTCTGCGGATGTAAAATGCGAGCGAGGAAATCATGAAGAACAGGCTCTCTGATTTGTGCTGAGACGGCCGTCGAGAGAGAAATGCGCTACACTCTGGTATGTTATCTCCCTCCCAGTAAGTGGGGCGGGGCTCAATGGAACTTGCGAGAAGACTCCAGCACCTTCCGTCACCGCCTCGGTCATTGACCATCATCAATTAACATTGGGGTTGTGACCATCGTTGTTGTGTAATCGAGTGAACGGGTTTGCGAGTAGTTTTTGGCTTTGCAAATCATCCCAAAAGACCCAGAGGATGGACCCAAAAGACCCTGAAGAGCCAAAACACCACAAGGACACAAAATACCCCGATGACCAAAGGACCGAGAAGCCCCCCAAAGGATCTTAAAGACCCCTAAAATACTTTAGAACCCTAACACCCTTTAAGATGCCGAAGACCCCAAAGAACCGTTAGACCCTCAAGACCACGTAACACCCTGAAGACCCTTAGACTCCTTTCTACCCATTAAACCTTCACACCATTCAGACCTTTTAATACCTTGTAGACCCATATGATCTTTAGACTCTAAGACTCTTTAGACCTTGGATTACATGCCTTAGAGTCTAAGGCTTAGACCCATTCAACCTTTTTAGACCCATTTAGATTTTTTTTCAGACCTTTTGACCTTTCAACCTTCAGACCATTTTACCTTCACAACTTTTCAAACCTTTGACCTTTACACATTTATAACTATACCGCTGAGACCTTCCATTTTGTACAGCGTAAATCATTTCAACAAAGTCCCAGAAAATCAATCTGATGCGCATCCAGAGAACTGGGACTACCAACCACCACTGTACACAGGATTTTGCATAAAAGACTGAAGCTTTATGCCTAAAAGGTGCAGATTCTGCAAGAACTCAAACCACATGATGCACCAACACTCAAGGCGTTTGCCTTGGAAATACTCAGTCACCTAGAGGATGAAGAATTTTTTATTTTTTTTGTATACAAGGTCATGTTCACAGACGAAGCTTGCTTTCATGTATCAGGGAAGGTCAACCGGCACAATGTGTGGAGCTGGGGGTCAGGAAACCTCCACGGGTCGTTGAACACACAATAGTACAAAGGTCAATGGGTGTTGTGGCCTTCTCCATGACTGCTTGGTGGGTCCGTTTTTCTTTGTGGAGGATACAATGATCTCAATAATTTACATAAACATGAAGGATTCACCTTCCCACAGATCACTGTCCAAAATGGGTTTGAATCCTGACGCAGCTATAAACTGCCATCCTGGGTTTTCACAGGCAGGGTGATTCGTAAGTGTGTGCCGTCCCTCGGATGGACGTTAAACTGGGCGTCCTGTCTGCCGGCATTCGCTGGTGGACATTAAAGTTCCCCACGGTGTCCTTCACAAAAAGTTATGTTCTGTTTTTATGTTGTCACCTTTTTAGCTGCGACGAGCAGCTTTATGAGAGGACCGCGTTGTTGTTCTTGTTGTTGGGGTGCCTTTTTTAATGGCGCATGCGCATGCACTCGGACGTGCGTTGGTATGAGGTAAGAACATCGTCGACTAAAATCGCGATTTGTTTGAAGAAACCAGAATAAATTTAACAAAGACAACATGAATGTTTTCATATCAATCTCGTTTCACAGAACTCGACACAAATTAGGTGTAATTATTGAATAGCGCATGTGCATACACTCGGACTTCCCCGACCGACCAAGCCCGTTTCAAATTATCCCTCTGCCACCCAGAATTAGCATTAATAAATAACATTAATGAATTAACATTAACATTAACAGAAATAACATTCATGTCCATACATTATATGTAATCAGTTGATGAAGCATGTTGCGTCGCAAAACAAAGGACAAGACAAGAACTCAAAGACAAAAAGACGCTAGTGCATGCGCATAATTTAATGACTGGTCGAATTTGGTAGCGCATATTGCAACGGATATCCTCATGATTCTACACGTCGCAGCTGGTGACCACACTGGTCATTTTTCTAGTTATTACAGAAACGCACTCTGGTGGTGGAATTTTCTCATTGGCCCAGCTTTGGGACTTGTGTGGTGTCAGTCCATCCGGAGCATCGACTTCAAATGACTGGACACATTTTTATGCCTCCGCCAACGAAGTCGCCGGAGGCATTATGTTTTCAGGATGTCCGTCCATGATAGATTTTCGTTACCACGATAACTTGAGAACGGCTGAAGGGATCTTAGTCAAACTTGGTGCAGGTATGTATAATGAGGGGATGATGAACTGATTCGATTTTTGGGTCATGAGGTCAAAGGCCAAAGGTCAGGTTAGTTTAAAAAATCCTGTTACCATGATAACTTATGAACCAGTGATGGGATTCTGACCAAATTTGGAACATGTAGAATGATGTAAAGATTAACTGATTAGACTTCAGGGTCAAAGGTCAAAGTCTGTAATATGTCTATAACTTAACGGCTGAAGTGATCCAATTCAAACTTGGTACAGATGTGTATAATGATGTCATGATTAACCAATTAAATTTTGTGGTCAAGAGGTCAAAGTCTGTAAAAGGTCTATAACTTTAGAACAGCTAAAGGGATCAAATTCAAACTTGGTACACATATGTATACAACAGGCATTTCAAGGCCATTTTCCCTGCAAGAGCGGGGGTTAGCCTTGCGGTCCCCATGACAATCTTCTCCATCTTGCCCTATTTTCTGCATCTCTCCTTGTTAACCCCCTTGCCCGCATTTCTTCTTCGACCATCTTTAGCCAGGTCTTTCTCGGTCTTCCCCATCCTCTACTTCCTTCTACATTAATTTCCATCACTCTTTTCAACCAGTCACTTTCATCCTTCCTCAACACATGACCAAACCATCTCAACCTGTTTCTCTTCACAGCATCAATCACAGGCTCTATTCCCATCATCTTTCGCAATTCATCATTTGTCTTCCTCTCTCTCAACGATACTCCGCACATCCACGGAACCATTCGCATTTCCACCTTTTCCAGCCGTCGTTGCTGCTCCACGTTCATTACCCATGTCTCGCTCCCATAAATCATAACACTTCTCACGCATGCAGCATACACCTTTCCCTTCAGCTTCAACGACACTCCCCTCCTCGTCAGCACGCCACTCAGTTCCCGAAACTTCGTCCATG
Organism: Myxine glutinosa; assembly: GCF_964187855.1. Taxonomy (NCBI): domain Eukaryota; kingdom Metazoa; phylum Chordata; class Myxini; order Myxiniformes; family Myxinidae; genus Myxine; species Myxine glutinosa. The sequence continues at coordinate 187,909,441 of NC_136263.1, read as the reverse complement.
CACATCTCACTCTAGCAACCGTTGCCGAGTCTGATCCACCTTCTCCATTCAGCATGTCTCCGAGGTAGCAAAATGTTTTCACACCTTCCAGCTTCACGCCGTCTCCAAGATCCAACTCAACATTTCCTCCATCTGCAGCTCCCTCTGTGCACACCTTACACTTGAATGTAGCTTCCACACTGGTTAATGACCCTCTCAGACCACAACATTTTTAATGAACCCACTCAGCTCTTTCAACCTCCACACCTTCATTCTCGGATGGTACTTCACCCGCCAAGCTCTCCTCGCACCTTTCACCCTTATGTCGCAGACAACCAAGTGGTGCTGTGAAACGGCCTCCTCCCCCGGGATCACCTTTGTGTCCCGGAGGTGCCCCCTATTACAAATCATCGGTGAGTATTACAAATCAACAAATCAGCTCCATCAGCAAACTCCAAAATCCTTTCACCTTCTCCATTTCTCACACCATGTCCGTAACCCCCATGAACTCCCTCAAAACCGTCCATACTCCTTCCCACATGTCCATTTAGGTCTCCTCATCTTTCACGTTTTCCATCAGCTTCTCTATCGCACACCAGAACTTTTTTTTTTTTTTTGTATACTGAATCGAGGCTCGTGAAAGAGCTGACATTTACTTCACAAACAAATCAACCAGACAAACAAAATACATAAAAAGAGGGAGCGGAAGACAAGGTGGGGAGAGGAGGGGAAGCACACAAACACTTGAGAGCACACAACATTTGAGAGCAGGGAGATGTGTGGGAGGGAGAGGGCTTGGGGGGAGGAGGCGTGGGAAGGGGGGGGGGGGGTGGGACAAGTATACAACACAAGGACACCAAGGACTTCCAGGACAGAAGTTGGTATTTCAAAAAAGTGGAATTGGGGTGAAATTAGCGGGGGTAGAAAAGATCAAGGTTTTGGATGGGGGAAGATAAGAGATGGTGGTGAACAGCTGTTTTAAAGACCTGGAGGGTGGAGTGGGATTGAAGAGAGTGAGGGAGTTTGTTCCAGAGGTGGGAGAAAAGAGGAATGAAGGAGTGAAGGTGAGCAGAGAGTCTTGATTTTGGCAGTTTAACCATAAGAGGGTTGCAGGCAGATCTTGTGCGACCTGTAGGAATATTGGCAGGACAGAGCCCAGAGAGAGCTGGGGGGGCAAGGCCAGAGAGGAGTCGGTAGAAGACGGAAAGACCACCAACCTGCCTGCGGTGAGTGAGCGAGAGGCCCTTGGAGTTAGCTTCATCGCGGGAGATTCCAATGATTCTGAATGCTTTGGTTTAAACAGCGTGAAGACGAGCTAGGTGTGAGGCAGGAGCACCAGCCCAGAGGGGAGAGCAGTATTCCATTGAGCTGCGGATGAAAGCCTTGTATGTGGTGAGGAGCTCAGGTGTGCCAAGGAAGGACTTCGCACGACGGAGGATGCCCAGTCGGCGACTGGCTTTGGAGGCCAGATTTGAAATGTGGTTTTCCCAGGAAAGATAATGGCAGATAGTGAGACCCAAAAGCTTGAGTGACAGAACTTCTTGGAGAGGATTATTCAGAAAGTGGATGGGAGGGTTGTCCAGTCGGTCTTTTCGGAGAGACATAGTAAGAGTGTGAGATTTGTCAGGATTGAAAGACATGTTCCAATTGTTTGCCCAGTCTGATTTTGTCCAGGTCTGCAGAGAGTGAGGAGGCTGCAGACTGCCGATCTGAGGGATGAAGAATGGAGCGACAGAGAGTCGAGTCATCAGCAAAGAGAAAGAGAGGATTTTCAAGAGAGTCAGAGAGATCATTGATGAAGACCAGAAAAAGCACAGGGCCCAGAACACTGCCTTGGGGAACTCCAGCCTGAACAGGAAGAGGAGATGAGAGAAACCCATTCAGGGCCACACGTTGACTACGACTAGAGAGGAAGTCTGCCAGCCAAGCGTGGAGATTTCCATGGATACCAAAAGAGGAGAGTTTGGTGAGCAGAGCGGGGTGCCAGACCGTATCGAAGGCACGTGATATGTCAAGGGAGACAGCTATAATTTCCTGTTTGGCATTGAGGACCTCCATCCATTGTTGAGAAAGCAGAAGCAGCATGTCCAGAGTAGAGTGACCGGGTCTGAAACCAAATTGATGATCAGAGATCAAGCCATTGGAGAAGAGGAAAGATTTCATATCTGAAGCAATGATAGATTCCATGACTTTGCTGATAATTGGGAGAAGGCTGATTGGTCTGTAGTTGCTGGGATCTGTTTTTGCACCTTTTTGTGCAAAGCGGTGATGTTGGCAGATTTCCAAGCAGATGGCAGATGACCTTGAGCAAAAGAGAGGGTGAAGAGAACAGAGAGAGTGAGTGAAAGAGCGGAAGAACAGGATTTTAGGACCCGTGGGCTGATGCCGTCAGGTCCAGTTGCAGAATCAGAGTCGAGGGTTGACAGAAACTTTTCCACCTTGTCAGGAGGAAAGGACACAGCATCCCGGAGCAGCTGGGTACGACTGGGTACGGTGGGTACAGAGAGGGATGGGTTTTGGACACAAGATTTAGAGGCAAACACAGAGTTGAGGCATTCAGCTTTTTCACGTGCGGAGTCAGCCGTGTGGCCGTTTGAGGTGAGGGAGGGGATGGAGGGGGAACAAACACCAGAAACAGATTTGACCAACTTGTCCTTCTCTTCATCGCTCCGACCAACCTGCGGAGCATATCCCGAGATGACGTTCTCGAAGAGCTTTCCAATCATCATTTTCACCATCATCAACCTATCACTCACTCTCGCCACACTCACCACACTGTCTACAAACTCTCCAGAAAACAGGACACCAACACCATTCACGCCCCCCGGACACCCTTGCCACATAAACTTGTATTTCTGTCCCTGCCAACCCTTCACCATTCTCACACCACTTCCCTTCCATCTCGTCTCTTGCACACAACATATGTCCACTCTTCTTCTGACCAATACTTCCACCACTTCTCCTGATCTCCCTGTCATTGTCCCTACATTCCATGTCCCAAACCTCAGAAACCGATCTCCACTTCGGGCTGTACCCTGCCCATATGTAGTTGTAATCGTCATGGTTCTCTTTTTGAGGCAATGTTTTTATGGCCGGATGCCCTTCCTGGAACCAACCCTTTTATATGTATAATGATGTAAATATTGTTATGGTTTTTAGAACCTTCACTAGTAAATTTTAGTAAATGTTTCCCTTATAAATAATCCCCTGTAAATATCCCCATCAATTGGCTTTATTAAAGATCGCACCCTAGTTAGTCCATGTACAACACGTAGAGAACCATAGGTCATCTCTGTAGTTATTTCATTATTATGTGTTTCAGTTAAGGATCTGTTCCCAATAGTTGAATCTGCGTCGCATTAATCAAATAAGATAGGCCCCTTTCAATTTTCCCAGTCATCTCTACCGCTCCTCAAAAGGCAGTAACAGTAGGATAGCGTTCGCTGCCGTTGCCTTGGGCTGTTTGCTGGCACCAATCCGCCATTACACACATGGTCTCAAGCAGAGGAAAAAGGGCGGGGGGGCGGAACCACAAGAACAAGGTGTGGCACGTTGTCGTCATCAGAGGTGGAGCCAGCGAGCCTTTGCCGGCCAACCAGCGCCGAGGTGAGCTGACCGGTAGGCGTGTCATCGGAGCCGGCGGCCCTAAAAGCGGCTGCGAGGGACTGCTTGGGCAGAGATAAGGTGAGGAGAGCAGATAAGGTGAGGAGAGCAGATGAAGTGAGAAGGAGCTGGGAGTGCGCCACGAACTGCTGATGGTAACGGACTGCGCAGGGGACCGTTGATGATACGAACCTTGTTCAAGAGAGAGTGTTGGCACAAGCCACATATTACATACGCCGTATCCCAGTTTCCCCGATATATGCAACGTCCGCTCGCGGCCCATGATACGCGCTCACTGCCTGCCAGGGTTTCCCGCCACGACGCGAGTCCACTCCTGGAGCCGGACCTCAACGCCCTACCGTCTGCCTGGACCCTTCTCCTCCTTCCAGCCATTCCCCGTCGTGTAAGTCTGTTTGTTTGTCCGGGGTTATAATGGACTGTTTTAAGGCTTGCCCTGTGTATCTGCTTCTTCTTCTTCACTGCACATTCCCTTTCGTTTCTTCTTTGGTTTTGGTGTACATAATTAATAAACATCTGGTATTCCTTTACTTTGGTTTCATTGTCCCCCGATCGCTTTAGTCTTTTCCCTGATTGAATACCTGTGGTGCGATTTTGGCCAAACGCTCGGAGTCGGGTTAGTCCTTTGTTAATGGCTCGAGCTGCGGATTGCTAAACCGCTCGGCAATCTTCCATCTTATCCGCGGCTCGGGCAGGGCTCATTTCCTCGCTTACCGGAAGGCGCTGGTAATTAGGTCATAGGAATCATTGGCCGACTACCCTATTCAGCGCTGACCGGGAGTGACGTCATAGCTCCAGGGCCGGCGGAGATGGCCAGCTTAACAGGACAAGGGGATTAACCCCCCCCCCCCCCCCCCCTTGCTAACGGGAGTGCCGTCCCCCGGATCCGTAACAATATTAACCGAGTAGATTTTGGGGTTCCGTGGTCAAAGGTCATGTCAGGTTAAAAAAAAAAAGTAATAACTTGTGAACAGCTGAAGGGATTTAAATTAAAACTTGGTTCAGGTATGTATAATGATGCAAGCATGAACTGATTAAATTTTGGGGTCAGGGAGGTCAGAGGTCATGTCAGGTAAAAATGTGATAACTTGAGAACAGTTGAATGGATTTAAATCAAACTTGGTGCAAGTATTATAATAATGTGGGCGGAGGCATATCGGTCGACGTCGTGACGTCGAAGAGTGTCGTTCTTGTTCATACTTGACACATGTATGCAATAATGTATAGAATATGAGACAACAAATGATTGCGATCAAATCCAAGTCATCGGTGACAATTTTATTTCAGAATTTTGGGAATTAAAAAGATATTTATGGAGGAGAATAGTATAGGACTATGTTTTCAGGAACCATTCTTTATATACACTTCATCATTGCAAACACCCACACCAATTTAAATTATTTATTTATATACACTTTCGCATCAGTGTTACCAACATACCGCCTTTAATTATTTTTGTACCTTTTACCTTTCCACAACCTTTATTTATTTATTTTGAATGAAAATCTACACGTCCCATTTTTCCAATGAGAACTTTCCTCGTTGTTAACGTCCCGAGTGCTATTTTTAATGAACCATCGGTTGTTTATGATATTGCTCTTCATATGCATTGCGCTTTTCCTTTTGAAACGTACATGCTATTTTGTTGTGCTGACGCTTCACTTTGTAACACCTCAAAATGCAGCACCCTAAGATTTTGTACAAGGAAGTTGAGCCACCTGATTTAAACTTTAATCATAGATTATTCCTTCATATATTCCACAAAAAACAAAAACAAATGAACTTACCAAACAGGCCAAAACTCAGCATACAAATCTGAAACACAAAATCATTTATTAGTGGTAGAAATAAAGTTACCCAATCAGAGGTCAATCAGCAAAATTGTTTTCGAATGAATGAGATGTGATCGTTATAAATACAATCTTGGAATCCCAAATGCCCCTCAAGTTTCAGATTTTGAAGGTTCGGGGTTGAAAATTGAAAGGTAGTAGTCTGTGTCGGCTTTTGAAATTGCGAACTTCTGGAGGGTGGATTCCAGGTGGGCTTGACGTGAAGGATGGGAAAGAGCATCACGTAATATAGGAATCTTGGAAGATAAACTGGAAAAAACAAAACAAAAAAAAAATAGTTAGTTGGAATGCTGTGTTAGAACACGCAACTGAAGTAGTTAACAAACATTTGCTGTTAAGTGGAAAAGTTTGCCATTGCTCGGTCAAGATTTTTTTTTTTTTTAATGCTTGTCAAAGTACGCAATTTCAAATCTGAAGGCAAATGTCAACACACCACATGAATAAACTTTCCTTTTTTTCCAAGTTCCTTTCCCAATGAAAACATGTGGAGTCGTGGTTAAGAGCATTTGCTCAGAGTCTAGGAATTAGAATGTGACCTTGTCGGAGTTATTGTAAAGACTTTTCTAAATGGTACATGCTGCTTCCTCGCTCGATGCCCAGCATTTATAGGATCGAGCACGGATAAACCCCGTGGGTTGGCATCCCCTTAATGAAGGAGGTTAAAAGTGCTTTCTTTACTGTGGAGAGAAAAGTGCTGCCAATTGATGGCGACACCGGCACCCAGTGCATTTACGAGGACAAATTTACCCGTGCGAAGAATGTTTTAACCTCACCGTTGACCAAGTAAAAAAAGGAAATTGCAATACCCTCTGCCACCATCACGTGGCACTACACGGTACACATTTACATTGAGATTTTACGACCCCCTTCATATCCCCACATAAGACCACAGCCTATGTTACCCCCTTAAAAGTAAAGGTGAAAGAGTGGGAGGTGGATCCAGAGTCGGGATAGGTTTGGGAGGGAGAGACAAACGAGTCAAAGTGAGCAGTAGGCCAAATTTTTAGGAATAGTAACAAACATGGGTCGCTGGAAGAATGTATTTGATTGTAATTAAATTGGCTATTTATTACGTCACTAAAATATCAGAAATGGAATGGGTCAACGTGGAAAGTTATCCAGAACATTGGGATACCCTTGGCTTGGCTAACCCACTAACCCAGCATCCCATTGGACTCACAGTTGTATCAACGTCGCTGCGATAATGGTCCATTCCCCAGGCTTGTGGACAATGTTATTGGGTGTGAACCTGCACGGACAAAGCAGTGAGTGAATACAAGAACATCACCGAGTAAACAGGAACTTGGAGCTTCACGTAACGGTTCAGCACTTATGGAAGGTACCACTTCAATGACAACTGCAAGCGCCGCCACGTATACCTTATTTGTGGTCCAATATTGCCGCGTATAGTCGGAAGATTTGCAGCTCAAGATTCATATTGGTAAAAGAGAGCAGACACACTGAACAGTAAAATAATAAATTATTTATTAAAGCCCGACATTTCAAGGACAAACTAGTTTTCTTCCTCAGAGGTGTTAAGAGCAGTGCGGTGGTGACACCGCACGAGCATGTGAGGCGGAACTGACCTTAAAAGCCGTAGGAGTTTGCCAAGTTCTGATGATACGTCGTTGAGGGACATGCCAAGAGGAGCCAAGAGGCTGGGAAGCCTGGCAGATCAGGGCACAAAAAGATTGATGTCAATAGTAGGCACAAGGAACAAGGTAAATCTGGCATGAGTGCATCCCAGACAACGGAAGGAGTTTTAACCATGTTAAATATTCCCAAAGCACAAATCTTAGTGAACCGGGTGTTCAAGTCAAACGTTTGCTTATAACCCCCCTCCAACGACCCACAATCCCCACCCCAAGTCAAGTCAAACGTTTGCTTATACCCCTCTTGCGCCGATGCATCCCTTGCTCATGTCGCCTGTCTGACTGTTCTCGTGCCTACCTGATACTGCTTTGTTGTCCTGCCTCGCCTGTTCATCGTTCCTGGTTCGTTGTGCCTGGTTTGACGCCTCCACAAAAGCAAAGGCCTCACCCGGTTTTTCGTTCCCTTCCCCGTCCGTGCTCGAGTCTGGTGTGAGGCGCTTTTAGATTTTATTCCTCTTGTATATAATTATTTATCAATCGTGATTCCGTGTCTTCTCCATACAACACATTGTCGGGCTCTATTTTCCCATGTTATTTGTAATGTGGAATAAAACCCATTAAATCAGAGCCAAGGATCGCGTATGCTTCGTGCGATGACACTTGAACACAAATCTGCTATCAAGTAATGCAGTTCAAGGGAGTAAAAGCCAGTTCGGTCCATCTGTCGATGTTAATCGGGGCTGAACACAACGATGCTTCACATGGCAGACAGGTGGTGGCTTCTTTGTATTATCCCACCTTTTTGGTCTTGCACCCTCAGTCCTCCCTTGGCTGTCCCTCCCAGGTGTATGCTAGGCACACAATCGATATGGTCCATTGCACGCTACAGGTATTTATGCAGTATCCCTCTTCTTGTTAAACACCCAAAATCTAGGATCACTGCTCACCTCCACTCATTTTCCCTCTTTTCTTTCACCTGTGGAACTAACTTCCCCAGTCTGTTCAGTCTTCATCTTCCCTCCAGTACGGCGCTTCAAGACAGCTGTTAACTACTACTCGTCATCCCCCATCCATAATAATGACATCTTCTACCCCAAATTACCCCATTCCCAAGTACTCCTTTTTTCCAGGTTATTGTGATTTCGCCCCCAACCTCCCACATCCTACCTTTTCGTTTCTTATTTGGTCAGTTTGTTCCTTTTCTGTTTCATCCTCCAACAATGGATGGAGGTCCTCAATGCCAAACAGGAAATTAGAGCTGTCTCCCTCGACATATCACGTGCCTTCGATACGGTCTGGCACCCCGCTCTGCTCACCAAACTCTCCTCCTTTGGTATCCATGGAATTCTCCACGCATGGCTGGTGGACTTCCTCTCTAGTCGGTCAACGTGTGGCCCTGAATGGGTTTCTCATCTCCTCTTCCTGTTCAGGCTGGAGTTCCCCAAGGCAGTGTTCTGGGCCCTGTGCTTTTTCTGGTCTTCATCAATGATCTCTGACTCTCTTGAAAATCCTCTCTATCTCTTTGCTGATGACTCCACTCTCTGCCGCTCCATTCCTCATCCCTCAGATCGGCAGTCTGCAGCCTCCTCACTCTCTGCAGACCTGGACAAAATCACAGACTGGGAAAACAAGTGGAACATGTCTTTCAATCCTGACAAATCTCACACTCTTACGATGTCTCTCCGAAAAGACCGACTGGACAACCCTCCCATCTACTTTCTGAATAATCCTCTCCAAGAAGTTCTGTCACTCAAGCTTTTGGGTCTCACTATCTGCCATGATCTTTCCTGGGAAAACCACATTTCCAAGCTGGCCTCCAAAGCCAGTCGCCGACTGGGCATCCTCCGTCGTGCGAAGTCCTTCCTTGGCACACCTGAGCTCCTCACCACATACAAGGCTTTCATCCGCAGCTCAATGGAGTACTGCTCTCCCCTCTGGGCTGGTGCTCCTGCCTCACACCTAGCTCATCTTCATGCTGTTGAAACCAAAGCGTTCAGAATCATTGGAATCTCCCGCGATGACGCTATCTCCGAGGGCCTTTCACTTACTCACCGCAGGCAGGTTGGTGGTCTTTCCGTCTTCTACTGACTCCTCTCCGGCCTTGCTCCCCCAGCTCTCTCTGGGCTGTCCCCCAAATATTCCTACAGGTCGCACAAGATCTGCCTGCAACCCTCTTATGGTTAAACTGCCAAAATCAAGACTCTCTGCTCACCTTCACTCCTTCATTCCTCTTTTCTCCTGCCTCTGGAACAAACTCCCTCACTCTCTTCAATCCCACTCCTCCCTCCAGGTCTTTAAAACGGCTGTTCACCACCATCTCTTATCTTCCCCAATCCAAAACCTTGATGTTTTCTACCCCCGCTAATTTCACCCCAAATCCACTTTTTTGAGGTGCCGACTTCTTTCCTGGAAGTCCTTGGTGTCCTTGCGTTTTATACCTATCCTGCGTCCCCCCAGGCCCTCTCCCTCCCACACATCTCTGGAAGTCCCTGCTCTCAAATGTTGTTTGTGTGCTTCCTCCCCTTCTCTCCCCATCTTGTCGACCGCTCCCCTTTTTGTATACTTTGTTTGCTTGTTTGCTTGATTTGTTTGTTTGATAAATGTTAGCTCTTTCACGAGCCTCGACTCTGTATACAAAAAAAAAAAAAATACACAATTTCCTCCTTCCTATTCCTCTTGCTGTGTTTCATTCAGCTCATGTGCAGCTTGTTCACCCCCACGTGTCCTTCGTCCTCTCTGCTCGATCTCACTCTCACTTCCACTTTGTTGCCAGGGTTTCTACCTCTCCATTCTGCTCTGCTGTTCCACATGTACGCAAAAAATATTTAGCATCGTTAAAAGTTTCCTCCAAATCATCAGGCTTCTAATAAAGTGGGCCATCTAACACGATGGGTAAGGGGTTCAAAATTCAGTTTCTGATTTGGAACATCTCATTCAACAAAGAGGAGTATAGACGTCAAACATTTTGTTTAAAACTACCATAACCACAAAAACTGTACTGACCTTCACTTAACCGACCTTCACGTAACTCAATTTCACCCCAGATGTGGGACAGCCCCTTTTACTTAATTGGAGCTCATTTGAAGACTGACCACAAATTACTGGAAATTTATCTTGTAGCCACATACCAATTTATTGGCAGTGCATATCCAGAAACACCTGAATAGAAGGCCAAAACCATGATCCTTTCTACATCCATTGGACAACCTCTCCTTCCCTCCCCCCAAATTTTGCTTCCATATCCATCTTGTCCACCTCCTACCCCTCATTGTCACCTGCATCCCTCGTCTGTCTGTCTCCACCTATTTTGTCCCTCCGCCCTGCTGTTGGCATTTCCCCCTTCTTACTGCTGTTCCTTTTGTTACATTGTGTCCTGATCCATTGCGTATTTTAGCTCTTCCGCGAGCCTTGAAAAATACACAAAAAAAGTACACAAAAATAATTAAACAAACAAAATCAACAATTATTTAATTTTACTATAAAGCAACAACTTACAATACAATACTTACAAATCGTTCATGTTATGCTTCAAACTGCACTCAACCTTGAAAATTACATTGCATATAAACAAAGGAAAACTTCGACCTCTCCATTATGACATTCCTGTGGGCATTGCAGGCCAAAGGTGCTCATCTTCTATCGGTGATCAAAGGGCCATAGCCATAGGCACAATTTTTAATTTGGCAGCACACAATAGCCTCTCTACACCATTTATAACCTCAATTTTAGTGGGGCATCTTTCGGGAAAACTTGGGTAGTAATAAAGACTCCGAAACGTCCCTCATTCAAACTTGACTAATGAACAATTGATGTATTTTATTCAAAAACCAAAACAATAAACCTTCCAAAATCTCAGGCATTAGGCGTTAAACAAAAGACATCAAGGAAGAACAAATGAAAAAAATAAAAATAAAAAAAAATAAAAAACTTACGCTACATGTAAACCATCTCCCACAATGCGCATACGGATTTGGCTTGGAGGCCAGGAGGAGGGTAAAATAGGAACTTCAGGCTCTTCAGGCTCTTCAGTCTGGTGGAGAACGAGTGGGGAAGGAGCGTCAAAAAAGCAATTTCAGCAAACATGATACGAGTCAACCTCAAGCATACATTGCCTCCAACCCAGCCTCATGGAAGAAGTGAAGGTTGGAATGCTGACAAATCAAGTCGTGCAGAGGGAAGTGGGAAGAAGGGTATAACAAGCCATACATTAATGAGCCTACGAGAGGGTTCGTAGAACACCTTACCCCACGTAGTCTTGAGAAAAAGGACATGGGAAGGTTTTTTAAAACTTTTGCTTTGTGTTTCTGGGCACGATATACACCACATGGCCAAAAGTATGCGGACACCCCTTCTAATTAGTGGATTCGGCTGTTTCAGCCACACCTATTGCTGACAGGTATATATATTGTCGTGTGTCTATCCTGTAGTTAACACCGCAGCGCGACACTGATGACCAAACAAGCTTTAACTCCAAGGCGTTCAATCCAATGGCGGACCTTCGTTATACGCACAAGGGGTGGTGGGTGGGAGTGGGGGGGAAGAGCCGCGAACCACAGGCGTGCGCTTACCTGTACGGGTCCACCTAATTATTTTTTTTGCGCCCCTGAAAAACCACGAATTCGCAGGAACACTGCCGTGAATAGGGAAAAAATATATATAAATAAATAAATAACGCGATATCGCGGAACACGGCCAAGAATAGAAAAAAACCCCGCAAATTTGCAGGACACTTTTCAACGAATAGAGAAACATGTCACATTTTATCACCTGCGAATAGCGGGGTCAGACAGTGTGTGTAAATAACTTTATAATTTACACACTTGTGTAAATAAATTCAACATCATTAAAGGTTAAAGGTAGCACCCCTAGTTAGTCCACAAGCAACACGTAGGCCACCATAGGATTCCAGTTATTTCATTAGTATGTGTATTAGATAAGGCCGTGTTTCCAATAGTTGAATCTGCGTTGTGTCAATCAAATGAGTAGGCCCCATTCCGTTCAGTTGGCAACCTCCCTCTCCAAGCGACGCCATTACGCACCCTCCAGTCTGCCCTATGGCTCTCCCAATTTGTTACGCGCTTTTGTTAGCAGCGTTCGCTGCCTTGAGCTGGAGCTCGCTCAAACGCCGCCATAAGCCACGCGGTGAGGCCCGGAAAAAGGGGGCGGAACGCCAAGAAGGTGTGGCCACGTCATCCAGCCGTCAAAGGCGGAGCCGGTAAGCCCTCACCAGCCAACCAGGGCTGAAGGGACATCGCCGACGGGCGTGGTTTTGGGCTCGCGAAGTGATCGCTTGGCGAGTTATAAAGGCGAGCGCAAAGCCCTTTCACAGGACTGCACAGGGGACTTGCCAGCGAGCACATTTACCAGGAGACTCATGCGCCGGCGTTTGTTAAAGAGGACGTGTTGGAAGGGTGGCTTGGAGAAGGACTGAGAAGAAGAAGGGCACGCTTGTTGGAGGACATGGGGAGAGAGAGGGCGTTTGGCACAAGTGTGCACATATTACATATACATGACACCAGCTTCCTCCCGCTACACAACTGTACGGTCACGTTCAACTATACGCGGAGCTGCCTGCCGGGTTTCGCTCGCTGGACCGGAGCCTGGACCCCATCGCTGGACCCTCTACCTGTTCCATCAACCATCTACAATCCCCATGTGAGTGTGTATGTTTGTCCTGGGTATTAAGGATAAGACTGTTTTAAGACTGCCCTGTGTGCTGCTACTTCCTCTTCCTATCCTGTACATTCTTTCATTTCCTCTTCTTCTTGTACATTGTGAATAAATTGCCCTGTTCTTTCTTGGTTTCCTCTTATCCGATCGCATCCGTCTTTTCTCTCCTTGGGTAAACATGGCACGATAGGAACCGCTTATAATCGGGGTTAGTCATTGTTAACGGCCCGAATCGCGGCTCGCTTCGCTCGGCGTGTCCACTAACGCCGTGGTTCGGGCGGGAGTTATATCCCTGCTTCGCGGTCGGTGTTCGTAATTAGGTATTTGGGACTAAATTGACCAATAACCCTACCTAATACCGACCGGAAGGAGCGTATAACCCCCAGGACTCAGGTCGGCCAGATAACAAGACAAGGGGATCAACCCCCCCTTGATAAGGGGAGAGCCGACGTCCGAGATCCGCAACAATATATTTGCAGAGCCACAATTTTGTCTTAATCTCCGTTTCCCAACACTGAGTGCAAGCGGCGCGTTTGATTGGTTGAAATGGAGGTGTAAAATGGTGGAATATTTTGTCCAAATACTGCTGAACATAAGGTTTTCAGAAGTGCCAACAAAGTGATTTGTGTTCTGCAGCGTTCAAGTATATAATTAGATTGAAATAAAATAAATGTTGTACAGGTTGTAGAAAAAATAATTCCTTTGAATTGGCAGTTTATCGACGTTGAATACACTCTTTACACCGCCTGATTTAACGCGTTACATTAGTTCTTCGTGCCTGTTGTTTGTGTCCTTTATGACCGCTTAAAAACAGCAAGTTTCCTGTTTGGTATGATTTTCAATTTTGTTTGACTTCCAGTCAGACAGACAAAAACAATTACCTTACTCTCCTCTCTACACACTCAATTTTACTCCTTTCCAAACCCTTTATTTCCTGTGTTCTACCAACTCAGCCTTCAGAGCCACCGTTGTGCTTATCCATATTGTTTCCTCACTTATTCTCACAATAAAATACCAAATCCTCACAACCACAGCTTGAGTGTCTATGGTTTCCATATGTTGTATACATTTTGTTAGAGAAATTTTTAAATGAAAGTAGCTCATGTTACTCAAACTTGTAAATACTGGGTGGAGGAAGAGTGGTTAGATCACGACAACAAGACTTGGTGGCCTAATAGTGTCTGCTCTGAGCCTGGGTGGTCGGTGGTTCGACCCGCCGGGCCGAGTCATACCAAAGACTAATGACAACAGGTAGATGCCCTCGTTCACTGTCCTAAAAATAAACCCCTTGAGCTGTTTTAAAGTATCACATTTTTACCAGCCATGACAGGTTTCACATCGATCAATGAAGTTGTTTCGGAGAAGGGATTTTTTTTAAATATCGGCTTTCAAGATAATATGGCTGCCAAACCAGGTGACATATGACATCAAAAATGTACACTCTGCATATGTATGGGTTGAGGTTCACGTGTGTGAAGTTTCCTGTTGATTGGATAAGGTTTGTTTTTCTATCCAAGGTGGCTGCCAAACCACATGAATACGACGTCATCATTTTCAAACTACATACAATGGTGTTAGATGACATTTGTAAAATTTCACATCGATAGGGTAAGCAGTTTCAGATATAATTATTTAATATTTGCTTTCAATCCAATATGGCTGCCACACCATGTGACCTATGATCTCATAAACATGTGACGTTTTCATGACATGTCATGTCATATCAACATAGATGTCATGACCAATGACATTTTCTTGATACTTTTAATCGCCATGCCTAGTCAATGACACACGTAAAGCTTTGATTCAATCGATTCTGTTATGGGAGATGTTTTCTTTTGAGGTTTTAGGTTAAATCCAATATGGCTGCCAAACCATGTGACCTATGATGTCATAAATTTAATATTTCAATACAAATGGGTCATAGATCATAAGCATGATTGTTAGGATAAGGTATTCGATTAAAACATTTATGGCTGGTGTACCACTTCACCGACGAGATTATCATGCTTTTGTTCCCCATTGACGTGGTGCCAAGTTTCAAATTTTTCCGTTCAGCGGTTTCCGAGAAATCTTTTTCAAATCATTTGCGTTTAATCCAAGATGCCTGCCATGCCACATGACCTATGATGTCACAATTATCACAAAAATATTCTGCATGGGTGTCACTCCTACCCTGAAAGTTTTGTCTCAATCGGACATGTGGTTGCTGAGAAAAACGAGGTTTATCCCATACGGACGGACGTACGTACAGCCGGACGGACAACTGAAAAACAAACCCTCTGGCCACCATCGGGGGCAGATGCATAAAAATGGTACGTGTTGCTTCCTTGGTTGATGCTCAGCATTTTAAAAGGATAGAGCAAAGACGATCAACCACAGCATAAGCTTAGATGGGCCGATTGGCATTCTCCTGCGTTGAAGTTTCTCGTAAGGGAACTCGTATTAAACTTTGCCTGCTGTCCAACTGTAAATAAACAACCATCTCAGTGATCAACTTACATATTTATTCTTAGCAAAATGTATAAAATGTGTCTTTAATTTGAAAACATTAGGTCGATCTTTCCCGATCTTTCTTTACATCACTTAACATGGCGTTTTCAATTCATCCCCCCAAAAAAATTAGTCAAATCCCCTGTGCAGGTTATCTTGCTCACCTCCTCTCCCCCCTCCTCCTCCTCCTCTATCACATGATGGAATCCTTTAAAGAACTTCGTCACGTGCTCCTTCTGCAAAGCTGCAACCCTCTGCATCGCAGCATAATGCCTCACCACTCCCTTTTGCTGCAAAATTGGATACCGACATATTCAGCTAATCACGAGTGGTTGTCAAAAACAAAACATCAAAACGAGCCATTCAAAATGTTTTTTTAAACGTTCACTCTCTGAAGTGTAAAGCACATGTAGGAATGAGTATTATTTATATATTTATTTTTAAACAAGGATTCATCGACTTATTGAACACCTCTATCCCCTTGCGGCGATACATACTCCCAGCCTCACCTCTCCACGCACTGCATCATCAGGATGGTTACTGGGTTCAAGCAATGAGGTCATTGTTCCATCACAATGAAGGAATTCAACCGCCTCGTCTGTCCGCCAACTTCGAAGAGTGGCTGCTACCTTCTCAGCAATTGATCCCTGGCGAACTGGCTTTCTGACTACATCAGACTCCTGCGTTTCGGTCCCTCCGGCGCTCCTATGATGCACCAGCAGCTTCCTGAGTGCGGCAGCTCCACTTGCACTGATGCCATACGAGGAAATGCAAGGAGCAAGGGGTGATGCGTCCCTGCTGCCAGCATTCAGTGAAGCGGTCACAGTGTTATCAAGCAAGGAAAGGTCTTTGGAGTCCAGGTCTAGTGGAACATACTGCTTCGTTACAGGGTCGACTGGCAAAGGTTGCCAAATTTCTGGGTCAGGTGCCAAGGTCATTTGAGAGACTTGAAGCATCAGTTCCGTGTCCAAACAACCTCCAGTTTGGTTCGTTGCTGCTGAGTGGCTGCCAGGTTTGGTATTCTCAGGATGAATAAAACTGGGGTCAGAGTTCAACAAGTCAGATGCTGGTGATACAACCATAGTATCCTCATCATTATCACCATTTATCTCCAAACTCGTTAGGGTTCGTCCATGGCTGTTTGTTTGTTCATGCAACTGCCCTCTCTCTTCTTCCAACATGGATTCGGAATGATGTGCAAAATGGCGTTTGCGGTCACGTCCGACTATAGACGAAACAAAGTCGTCTTCATCAGACGATGAAGGAGACGGAGAGTGCGAGTGTGAAGAGGGGTGACAGCACGCATCAGCTGGATCTTCTGCCTCAATGTCAGCCTTTCTCATGACTTTGTGCCACGTACAAGGCACCTCATCTCCGCACAAACCACTGGGGTATGGTGGAGATTTGGAAGTCCATAAGTCAACCTGTTAATTGTGGGAGATGGACAGCCCAGAGTACAAGTATCTATAATCATAATGAAAGCTGCCTCCCTAAAAAAAAAAGTTTTTGCTGACAACATAATATCCTAGCAATTCAAATAACATGAGAGAGGGTGGTGGCTTCTTTACTTTGTCAGGAGCCCCCTCCCCCACCTAACATAAAAAATATATATATTTCTGCAAAATACACAAGTTGAATGTAAAACCAGAATGCCAAGTGGTAGTCTCATGTGGTAGGAGAAGAGGAAAACGTACACTTCGTAGCTGTCACCTTGCTGCAGGAATTTGAATTGTGGAGGCCTAGAGAAAGAAAAACAGAATAGCGCTCCACATGACGGCGCACAGGAAAACGGGTAAAATTGGTAAAAAAAGGCGCACAGGAAAACGGGTAAAATTGGGAAAAAGGGCGCACAGGAAAACGGGTAAAAAGGGCGTACAGGAAAACAAAGGTTGTGAAACGGTTATGAGGGACTGAAAGCACAAATGACAACGACTAATCCACATGCCCAGCTAAGGGGCATAGCGACCTCCTTGAAGGGGTTGACCCTTTTGCACTTTGTTCCCTTGGGACAGAAGGAACGTGAGGTGAAGGCAGGAATTTTGGATTTTTTTTGGGCAATGGTGCCGGCGATTGCTCACCTACTCTTCGCGAAGGACACCGTGGGACCTTTAATGTTCACCACCTAATTCTGGCAGACAAGATTCCCGCTTAATGTGCCGATCCGAGGGACTACACACACATTGATGAAACACCAGAATGAATGAATGAATGATCGTTTTTAAGGCCATTTTCCCCGCTAGAGCGGGGGTTAGCCTTGCGGGCCCCATGACAATCATGGTTCCCTGTTCGAGGCAGTGTTTTATTGATGAAACACCAGGATGACCGTTTATAGCTAGGCCGAGATTCAAACACAGGCTAGACCGCTTTGAGGCAAGCGTGCATGCCGCTGGGCCATCCTGCCACCTCACATGACAGCATGTTAAAGGTAGTCTGAATAAACAACATTCCTGGAGGCAATGGTTTAGATTTTTTGAACTCAGTTACCCAGTCACCAAATCCGGAATAGTTTCTACATTTGTCAATTTTCATTCTACATATTTGTAGTTCATGCAAGGAGGAGTGTTCAAAGGAAGAATTGCATCTTGAACGTGTACATTTGCTGGTACTGTCTATTACATTTGATCACCGGGAAATGAGAGAAAGACAGCATGTGATGTGACATGCAAACCATACATTTCTCCCTCTCGCATCCCTAATGGGCCATTTGGGATCTGGGATGCAAAATACTGCGAGGCCCCACAGCAAAAATTGCTGCAGAAACGCTGTGGGGAGGAAATGGAGACAAAGGTTGGAATGCATGACAAGTGCCACAACAATCAAGAAAACCGTCAATTAAAGCATTAATGGTGAACATGAGTCAGGTCAATGAGTCAGGTAATGCCAAGGCAGAAACCCAAACATGCAATATTCAGAATAACTATGGAAATGGTGAACAAAATAGCAAAAAAAAGAAGCCAAAAACAACAAAGGATTTTACCGTATTACCGTCTTTTACCCTTTACCGTATTAACGCAACTGCATCAGGGCAGTCACATGTAGAGAGTTTACACTATGATTAGTCGTCATCCAAACAATCAGAAAGCGTCACACGGTATAAAGCCGATGAAATTGCCACGTGGCCTTCCCACAATCAAAAGTGCTTATTCACTTATAGGTGGGAACTGAGCTTGCTGAAACAAACACTTCAAGTATTAAACCAAGTGGTCTATAATTTGTATAAACAAACGTAGGAGCGGGTGTCATTCATTTTCCATGAGCATTCTAATAGGCCGGTAATAAAACAGGATGTTCACTCATTTAATTGTTCAGGTAGCCCAAATCAAGCCCAAACATCTGCGTGGCAAACTTCCGAGACCATGCGGCACACGCAGACTTTCGAAAATAATTAAATAAATAATTTTTCACAAAAAAGACACAAAGACAACAAATAAAGAATACTTGGGCACTGGTCCAACAAGAATATGACAAAAACAAAAGGGAACACTAATGTAACGTCACTTAGTAGGGCGTTGGGCCACCAAGTGCAGTCAGTACGGCCTGTATGCGCCGCGGCATGGAGTCCACCACCGTCTGAAATTCTGCACAAGGGATGCGGAACCATTCTTCCATAAAAGGTCAATCAACTCACAACTGTTTGATGGAGGTAGAAAACGCTGTTTCTGGCATCATTGCAGAACATCTCATAAATGCTCGATTGGGTTCAGAGCTGGTGACTGAGAAGGCCATGACCCATGGATAACAGTGTCATGCTCATCAAACCATTGAATGACCACGCGCTCTGCGGACGAGGGCATAAGGAGGCCTCCTCTTGTAGCCATAATTATAGGCAACCAGGCCTGTGAAGTATTTCTATACATGACCCTATGCATGCTGGGATGTTTTTTGCTTAATTAACACATGAGCCACACCTGTGTGGAAGCTGCTGCTTGGTGAAGCCTTGTTTACCCAGGTGTTTCCACTTTTTTTTTTTTTTGCCCATTATCTCTACACTGAGCTTCAGCAGGAATATGCTGCGCTTCTTTGCTCACAGCACAAAATGGTGGACTTGTGAAAGATAGTGGCTTGACAAGATGAGGAGGTAAATGCATTGTGGGCAGTTTGGGTTGAAGAGCATACAGACCAATGGGAGCCATTCACAAGAAATTGTGAAATTGCAGGAGCTGAGGTAACAACGTTAAAGTGAAGACAGCGCAGTGCTGGCACAAAACGATGCAAATAGAGCAACTCCACCCCAAAAATGAATATTTTGAGTTTCATTTGATTGTGTTTTCAGAAATCAATGCAGCTTCTATGTAACTTACTCATTCATCCTCTACAACACCTTGAGATTGAATGTTGGCTTCAACAGTGTTCTCCCCATGCGGAACGATTCAAATGAGCAGGTGGAAATCACAGGTGTTAACACTACAAGCAGGTGCCGTATTGATGGGGCAGAGATATTGGAGGTGCCAATTTGCTTTGCATTGAATTTAGGTGTGAAGTACAGACCAGAATCGGTGGCGTAATGATTAGAGCGTCCGCTCTGAGTCTGGGAGGTCGGCAGTTTGAACCTCAGCCAAGTCATACCAAAGACTTTAAAAACAAGAAAGAGCAGAGATTGCAGACCCTCGCCAGGACGTGTTTTAGTGGTTTTTAAGGCTTTTGTGTTAAAACAAAAATGGCGGCCGAACCATGTGACCGATAACATCATTACTTTTTTTCTCCAGTAATTTATCCATAGATGACGCTCAAGAAATTTCATCTTGATCGGATGAAGTTTTGTACTCGTCGATTTATGACATCACAAGGGAGGAACCGATGACATAAGCATTAACATATATTACTAGCAGAAGTACCCGGCATTGCCGGGCGGGGGAGGGGAGGGGGAGGGGGGAGGGGGGAGGGGGGATGGGGGAGGGGGGAGGGGGAGGGGGGAGGGGGGAGGGGGAGGGGGGAGGGGGGAGGGGGAGGGGGGAGGGCACGCGAATCGTCGAATCAGCGCGCTGCTCTGCCACCGATTCAGATTCCGTGTATAATATTCCTCGCTGAAAAAAAATATGGATCTAAAGATGAAAGAAAAAAAACCTATGTGGTGTGAATGGCAATGTTCCTCGCTGAAATGTGAAAAAACGCAATCGCGCGGCAAGGAACATCACGTGATCGCTCTGAGCGATCGATTGCAACTCTGCGTCGTGTCGTAGGCGCGGCCAACGTGGCCTCATGCTCCCAGGTGATTGGCTAACTCGAGCTCGAGAGAGCCATAATGCGCTACGTTATGGCAAAAAATATGGATCTAAAGATGAAAGAATAAAAAACCTATGTGGTGTGAATGGCAATGTTCCTCACTGAAATGTGAAAAAACTGAATTACGTGCGAACGCATAACTGAGATTATGGCGGCAAAGTTGGAACACCACGTGATCTCTCTGAGCGAATCAGCGCGCTGCTCTGCCATTCCGGTCATAATATTCCTCACTGAAATGCGCTGAGGTAAAAATATGGTAAAAATATATTATGAAATAAATTTTTCGGTCGGCCATGTTCTTCCCAGGCTCAATGGCCATGTTTGTGCCAAATATCAAGTACGTGAGCCTCTCCGTTTAGGAGTCTATCGGTAACACACACACACACACACACACACACACACACACACACACACACACACACACACACACACACACACACACACACACACACACACACACACACACACACACACACACACACACACACACACAGTTATATATATATATATATATATATATATATATATATATATATATATATATAGATTCCCCATGGAGAGTTCTTTACATCGAGTCATGTCTCAATTTTTCTATGCAGTGCTTTCAGAGAGGTGTAAGGTTTTTCGGTTTTTCCAAGATGGCACCTGTACCACATGACCTGTGATGTCATAATTATCATTAAAATAATTCAACAGGAAGAGGCGCACCTATGGTGAAAATTTCCTGTCAATCGGACCAACGGTTGCAGAGAAAATCATATTTATTCTGTGCGGACAAATGACAAAGACAGACAGACAGCCAGACAGCCAGCCAGACAAACAAACGGACTCAAATGCAATATCCTCTCCGTTGGGCGAGGGTAAAAATAGGAGCACGAGTCCTGAACCTGAAGCTGATGAAGCCAAAGCTCAAGTTCATCTCAAAATTTTGTTCATGCACAGAATCTGGTCACGTGATTGTTTACAGATCATGTTTTTACAGGTTACAGATTATGTTTTTACAGGTCACAAGTCATGTTTTTGGATGAGGGCATGGCTGGGTCGCTGATGCAATTTTTTTTACAAATTGCAACCCGTTAATGAGCGCAGATTTTGCTGCGGTCAATACACCTTCGTTAGGCATCGGATATGAAGCTGCGTTTCGGATATGAAAACTTGGATATGAAACCAAGTTTCATTAAAATCGTGTTTGGTTCAAGCGATAATGACTGAAGTGTTTACAGATTCACTCACTGGCTCACTGACTCACCTACGGACACTGCTCAATTGCATAAGCTCGCCGGACTAAAGTCCAGGGGAGCTAAAATTGGTACGTGCTGCTTCCTTGCTTGACAATTAGCATTTATAAACGATAGAGTAAGGATAAACAACCATAGATTAGCAATCATAGTGCAGGCCTTGATGGACCTATTAGCATCTTGCATCGAAGGTCCTTGTAAGTGAACTCGTATTATTATTATTCTTACATAACAATTGCAGACAGTAACACAATGCCCAGCAATGCCAATGAAAGACAGTTTGTTCGGCAGCAGAGGAGCGAATGGTATCATAGTTGATGTAAACCATGTACAATGAAGTCGGATAAACCTGTTCTGGTATGACCATCGAGCTTTACGGACTTGAGACGCAGAGGTCAAACGGCAACCAATCTCAAGTGTGTGTGCGTGTACATGAGTATGTGCATGTATACATATGAGTGGGTGCAGAATGTTGTTGGCTGCTATCTCCACACGTGGGTGGGGTTCAGGACATGGAACGGAGGCCGACCTGGTCTCAAAGTATACACCTTCGTGTGTGTGTGTGTGTGTGTGTGTGTGTGTGTGTGTGTGTGTGTGTGTGTGTGTACACGGATACGTAGCACGCGCACACTTGTACGTTTCCAGTACTGTACCCTATGATAGTTTTGAATAATTTTGAGCCTTGGACAGCAATTCAACAAGGCATAAAGAACAGCAAGCAAAAGACATGGTATAATGCACAAAAAGTGAATGACAAAAGAAGAAAAAAAGAAAAAAGTTTCCATCCTCGGGAACTTCAAAGAAACAAATCTAAGCGAATCGATAAACACAAAGTATTTCAGCAAAAAAAATTTTCAAAAGGACTATAACCAAGAACATAGACGTGAGTCTTTCATCTTCTCCAGTCAAAAACAGCTTAAGTGCAGGTGGGGAGGCAGCTGTGACCTTCATCTTGCCATTTTAGAGCAGGTGTGTGAATGTCCAGGCTTTAGTTTCCTTGGCCAACTGCAAACGAAGCTACCAGTTTTAAAAGTCCCAACAAAAACGAAAAGATCAAAGGCTCACCTTCCGTCGTGTGATATCATACACTTTGTTCCTTTGTGTAAAAATCTTGAATTGCTGCTGGGCAATCTGTCAAAAGAACGTTCACTCCGTTGGAAGGTAATCCACGGATGAATAATTGAAGAAGAGCCCCTGTTCATGTTTATTTCCCACAATCTACAAATTGAAATCAAATATACCTCGGGATATAATGCCAGATGAGCAGCCACAACTGCTATTTGGATGGGAGTACTGGGAGTTACCTTACTAGTTATCTTAGCATGAGGGATAACTTTGTGATAGAGATTCAGATCCATGAAGCGCAAGATGAACGAGGGACGGTTATCCAGATGTGGAACTGTGCCACAGCAAATAAGTGTTTGGGGTTTTCAAGCACAACGCCCGTTGAGCGACAGAGATACGGCTTCGACATGCGGCACACACATGTCCCGGCAAGGTTTACGGGCTCACGTTTTTGAGATGCCTGTTACACAATGGGAATCCACACAGCCTTTCGAGTGCCCGCTCCTCAATAACATCATCATAATGTGCTGGAGTTATTTTTCCACCCTGCGGACAACAAAACAAAGTGCGGTAAAGAGTCAGATGCCAGGGATATTACCTGGGTGGTTAGCTTACAAGTACCACATATCCATATGCAGGTTTTTCTGAGAGCCTATTGCTCCAGTGAATGAATGAATGATCGTTTTAAGGCCAGTTTTCCCCGCTAGAGCGGGGGTTAGCCTTGCGGGCCCCATGACAATCATGGTTCTCTGTTTGAGGCAATGTTTTTATGGCCGGATGCCCTTCCTGACGCCAACCCTTCGTCGCCTCTTACGATGCGCAGGGATACGGTGTACCTATTCTAAATTGGGGTACACACCGTGATCATTCATCCCAGCAAGCTGGTACTCAATTTGCCGACCTCGGAAGGATGACAGGCTGAGTCAACCCCCCTGGCGTTAATTCAGTGATCGATTGGGATTCGAACCCAGGATCCTAGGATCCCAAGCCAGCACCCTAACCGCTAAGCCAACACCAGGCTCCAGTGTTCACAATAAACAGTGTTGTGCAATGACCTACGCAAGCGAGCGCAGGACTAAACAAAATTGACATCACGATTACGTCACCACATTCTTGAAGTATATTCATTAGCTGGCTTATTACCTCTGCCACCGAAGGTGGACGGAGGTTATGTTTTCACTCTTTCGCTTGTCTGTCTGTGAGCAGAATATCTCAAAAAGTTATGGACGGATTCGGACAAAACTTGGTGGGCATGTTGGGTGCGTGACAAGGAAGTATCGATTTGAATTGGGTGAAGATCTGAATCCGGATCCGTATACGAGAATTATTTAATTTTTTAAGTGATTCTTCACCATTGAGAGATGGTGCCAAAAACGTTATATAGCATTATATTTTAAAAAGTTATGGCCGGATTTTGATGAAACTTGGTGGACAGTTCGGGTGTGTGACAAGGACAAATTGATTACATATTGGTGAAGATCCGGATCTGAAACTGACAAGTATTTAATTTTTATAAGAGATTCTTCCCTGTTCACTCCAGTGAACTCCAGTTCACTGGTAATTCCCTGTTTGTCGTAAAAAGGCGACAAAAAGGGTTGGCGTCAGGAAAGGCATCCGGCCGTAAAACATTGCTTCAAAAAGGGGACCAAAAAAACAACAACAACCACGGTCCCCGAAAAAGGCCAACCCCCGCTTGCGGGGAAAAATGGCCTCTAAAGGTGGTTATTCTTCCACCATTGAGTGATGGAGCCACAAACGATGTACAACACGATATTTAAAATAATTGTGGACGGATGACAAAACTTGGTGGATAAGTTGGTTAGGTGAGAAGCAAAGCCGATTAGATTCGGCCCATTAGCGATCAGTGTGATAGAAAACATCAAGTCTTCCGCCAGGCGGAGGTATGTGCTCGACCGAGTGCCAATCTCATTTGGAGATGTGATCAAATGCAAGATTGCAAATTGGGAAGACACCAGACGTCCGTGTGCAGCCATTACATATCTTGTCAGGGATTCTGAAACCGACTATGCACCGACGCAATCCATCCACACAAATGCTCGGCAATCAAATCATTTGTGTGACACTCGGCAGTGAAAACAGCGTGCCCCGGGCAAATCAGGAGAGTTTTCCAAGGGAATATAAAGTGCACTGATGTCATTTTGTGCGTTTCAAACACCGAAACAGAGGTTAAACAGAAATATAAAAGTATATCAAATTAACGTCTGTGATTGCTGACAGTTAAAATTTGCAAAAGCTGATATAACCATCAGAAATAAGGACAAATCAAATGAGCAGAAATCCCTTGGAGATGTTGTGAGAAACACTGACGTGATGTTAAAGGCCATCGGCAAATTGCTGCCGATTCACTCGGGAAATGAGAACATGTCCCACTCAGATTCCACGACAATGCGATATTGAGGCGATTGAAAGAAACCAAATGGTGAACAAATTATCGATTACAGTTAATGATATAATTGAGGTGGTATTCACCACTAATGTTCAAATAGTCAATCCCTAATTCTTTGAAATGTGAATGTTATTGCCAAACCTGAAGGGAATGACACATTTTTGTGAAATTAACTAATCTTAGGGTCCCCAGTTTAAAATGCTGTTAAAATAACACAAGGTGGGTTGAATTAGCCGGTCATCCTTCCGAGGTCGGCAAAACGAGCACCAGCATGCTGGGAAAAATGAGCCAATCGAGTATCCTGCGTTAATGCTGCATCCTGGATTGTGCCCCATACGCAATGGAGAACTACCTCAGCAGCCCCCCTATGCGTCTGACTAAATGAGTGGCTCTTCTTTTAACTGCAAGCAGCCGTCTAAATCACCAGCCAAGAGAACTCCATGAAAAATCATTTCTAACTTTAAATCATCATCATGATTTATGATTTATGGGAGCGAGACATGGGTAATGAACGAAGAGCAGCAACGAAGGCTGGAAAGGGTGGAAATGCGAATGGTTCGGTGGATGTGCGGAGTATCGTTGGGAGAGAGGAAGACAAATGATTAATTGCGAAAGATCATGCGAATAGAGCCTGTGATTGATGCTGTGAAGAGGAACAGGTTGAGATGGTTTGGTCATGTATTGAGGAAGGATGAAAGTGACTGGTTGAGAAGAGTGATGGAAATGAATGTAGAAGGAAGTAGAGGACGGGGAAGACCAAGAAAGACATGGCTAAAGATGGTGGAAGAAGAAATGCGGGCAAGGGGGTTAACAAGGGGAGATGCAGAAAATAGGGCAAAATGGAGAAGATTGTCATGGGGACCGCAAGGCTAACCCCCGCTCTTGCAGGGAAAATGGCCTTAAAATGCCTGTTGTTGTTGTTTAAATCATCATCATGTGATGTCTTTTTCGATCTGAATATGCAGGCTCATCTTCGGGGACTATTTCCTGTCCTTAGACAAAGGAATTAAAAACATCAATTGTTTGGATTTACCCCAATTTAGAAACCTGCATAAACTCCTTTGTCTGCGACATGATGCTCCGATATTGAGCAGCGAGATGGTTTGTGACGTTCGCACCATCCAATGACGACATTCAAGGGAGGCAAAATAAAATGCAGGTGGGCAATTGTAGGACAATGCATGCAGACAGAGGAATATAGTTTCAGTCCTACAAGTTAACGCGGCACCTATTCGAATTTAGATCACCTTGTTAAAGCAGGATCATTCTTTCATTTCATAGGCAGCACGTGGCCGCTGGGTCGTATCATTGCTGGGAGCACAGCTGTACGAGTTGTACTGGTGATGCAGCCCCCCCCCCCCCACCCCACCCCTGGCCCCCCTTGTAGGTTAGGACAGGAATTTGGAATTTGGCCTTGGTGCCGGCTATAGCTCGCCTACTCTTTGCGAAAGATACCGTGGGATGTTCAACATCTAACTAATGCCAGCAGACGGGACGTCCAGTTTAACGTCCACCCGAGGGGCGGCACACACATTGATGCTTCACCTTGCCTGTGAAACAATAGGATGACAGTTTATAGCTGGGCTAATATTCTAACCCAAGCTAAAAAACTCAGATGTGAATATTAAAGCAGAATGAAGCTTACCATGCGCATACGTTAAAACGAGAGCAAAGTCAATGCGCGCCATCGCAAATCCCCGCACTTCCCACCAAAAGAAAAGTTGAAATATGGCAAAAGGTTCCACCAGGAATGACCCAATAACAAATTTGGAGTTAAAAAAAAAAAAATCTTCTATTCTGACAACGGTGACCCTTCGTCCCCACCGCCCGGGGCATGAACTTTGTTGATTCAGAAAGGTCCTGGAGGTCACATTCAGAAAATCGTTGCATATTTCATGCATCTCCAATGTTGATTGCATATACAAAGTTTCATTTAAAAAAATGTTTAAGATGTCTCTAATTGCATTTTTTTGGTATCTGACCTTTTGACCGCATCCCACCGCCCCAGGGAGCGGGACCAAGAATGATAGATACTACACTCGCACATTGTTGCCATGTGGTCATCATAACTACCAAGTTTGACTTGTTTGCACAACCGTTTAGAAGATAGCATAACGGACACACATAGACAGACAGACGAAGTAGCACCATGTCAGTAGCAGCTCCTCACCAACTGTGCTAGCATCTCCTGTGTGACATAGCCTTCCAGCAAACGCAGCACCGCCTCATGGGATGTCCGCTCAGCCTCCAAGCGCTTCCTCATAGCCAATTTCAACTGTGCTCTTTTGCTGAGCAAAACAACGTCACAGATCTGCTTTTCACACGTTTACATCTCATTTCCAAGAACTAAACAAAAAGGTCATGCCACAGTCGTAGAATTATTAGTGGAGATTGCGAACATTCGGCAGCTTCTATAAGCAGCATGCAATTTCAGACTTGCTTGTCAAATTGGAACAAGGTAGAAAATACGATGATAAAACAATCCAAGAAGCCACAGAACATGCCAAGTGCACCTAAAACCTATCGTACCGGTCTGCTTTCTCCTTTTCTCTTTCCTGCCTTATTCGCCCATCTGCCACGCCTCCTGCATGCATAGCAACGTATGTCAGATGATGGCGATGCTAAATGATTCAGATAAATCAATAAAATTGCTGGGTTCATTACTCGGAGGATAGGTAATTCTGACCCTTGTGGACGGACGGACGCACACACACACACACACCTAGGAGGGCTCCCCGTCCCACCTTCTGAAACCCGCAAATGGAGATAACCACCAACTACACACATGGACACGTCACAAATAGCTAGCTATCTTGCCTAACCGAAAGCCAAATACACCCTTACTTAATACCATACATGACAGTCCTTGCGTCAAAACTAGAGCGGCACTCGGTAGAGCACATACTCCACAAAGCTGAACAGTTTACGTTTTGTATCCCACTTAGAGGCCAGATCTGGAACCGTTCTTGTCACATTCCCAACTCATCCACCAAGTTTTGTCATAATCCGTCAATAACTTTTTGCAATATATTACATGTAGTTTTTGGCCTCGTCTCTCAATGGTGAAGAATCACTTGAAGATTTTGCATCATTACATTACCAGTTTCTGGCATCATTACTGTTTCCAAAGTCACGGAATCCTTCATTGCTTCTGTTATAGTCTTTCCTGTTTTCAAACGGCCTGATCTCTCACCACGAGTTTGGATTCCTTCCCAATCGGTCAAATCTAAGCATGCTTCTGCTCATATCTCAGCAATAGATGGAGGCCCAAATCTCAGAGGTTAGATAAATCTCAAGGGTCATGTTTCAGACATTCAACACAGTCTGGCATCCTGCTTTACTTGCCAAGATATTTGCCTGTGGCATAAAGGCCACCATCATTCCTGGATTTTGACTTCCCCCAATCACTCAGTCAACATGATGCCGCCAATAGAAACCTCTCCTCGTGGAGGCTGGAGTTGCACAAGGCAGTGTTTTGGGTCCAGTCTTGCTCCTTGATCATATCAATGACCTATCCGATGCTCTGGAAAACCCTCTCTACCCTTTTGCAGACTCTTCCACACTGTTGTGCAGTAACCCATCCTTCACGAGCTCGGCGTGTGCAGCGCCCCCCGGCTCGGCGCGCGCTGCACCCCCCCCGGCTCGGCGCGCGCTGCACCCCCCCCGCCCGGCCCGCGCTGCACATCACCCGCCCGACGCGCGCTGCACATCACCCGCTCGGCGCGCGCTGCACCCCCCCCCCGCCCGGCCCGCGCTGCACATCACCCGCCCGACGCGCGCTGCACATCACCCGCCCGGCGCGCGCTGCACCCCGCCAGCCCGGCGCGCCCTGCACCCCGCCAGCCCGGCGCGCCCTGCACCCCGCCAGCCCGGCGCGCCCTGCACCCCGCCAGCCCGGCGCGCCCTGCACCCCGCCAGCCCGGCGCGCCCTGCACCCCGCCAGCCCGGCGCGCCCTGCACCCCGCCAGCCCGGCGCGCCCTGCACCCCGCCAGCCCGGCGCGCCCTGCACCCCGCCAGCCCGGCGCGCCCTGCACCCCGCCAGCCCGGCGCGCCCTGCACCCCGCCAGCCCGGCGCGCCCTGCACCCCGCCAGCCCGGCGCGCCCTGCACCCCGCCAGCCCGGCGCGCCCTGCACCCCGCCAGCCCGGCGCGCCCTGCACCCCGCCAGCCCGGCGCGCCCTGCACCCCGCCAGCCCGGCGCGCCCTGCACCCCGCAAGCCCGGCGCGCGCGGCACCCCGCAAGCCCGGCGCGCGCTGCACCTCGCCAGCTCGGCGCGCGCTGCACCTCGCCAGCCCGGCGCGTGCTGCACCTCGTCAGCCCGGCACGTACTGCACCTCACCAGCTCGGCACGTACTGCACCTCACCAGCTCGGCACGTACTGCACCTCACCAGCTCGGCACGTACTGCACTTCACCAGCTCGGCACGTACTGCACTTCACCAGCTCGGCACGTGGCCGTACTGCACTTCACCAGCTCGGCACGTGGCCGTACTGCACTTCACCAGCTCGGCACGTGGCCGTACTGCACTTCACCAGCTCGGCACGTGGCCGTGCTGTACTTCGCAAGCTCGGCATGGACTGTACTTCGCGAGCTCGACGTGTACTGATGTAATGTACTTCACGATATTAAAGGCGATTGCACGTACAATAATTTACAAACTCAAGATTGGTTGGATGTACAGTGCGTAGGCCTACTCTTAATCGAACATTCTCACAGCTAATCCACATTGTTTTATCAAAAACGAAAAACCTCCAGTTAAAAAAAATCGGTAGTATAAAATCTACATCTCCAAAACAAAAATAAAGTGCATTTTCAAAGCGAGTATTGTAAATAATAGAATGAACATGGTAAAGAACGAACATTGTAAAGAACGAACATGGTAAAGAACGAACATGGTAAAGAACGAACATGGTAAAGAACGAACATGGTAAAGAACGAACATGGTAAAGAACGAACATGGTAAAGAATGAACATGGTACACTTCAGTATGGACCTGAAAACCTTACCTTCAGTTTTGCCATAATGCATTTCGGTGTTACGCCACATACGTCACGTCCGTTTCTCTTCGTCTCTTTGTTGTTGTTTTTAGACTTTATAGCAAAACTTTTCTTCTTAACTATAATCTTCCCAGCTCTCAGATAATCGATGCTTGCTAAAAACGATGTTAATGAAAATAAGGGGTATTTGCTGCACTTCAAGGTATGGTCCACTTGAAAGGCAAAATTAAAATTTAAATCAAATGAGGAATGTTCTGTTACGAACTACCTTGCCATGGTCACAATATACCGGACAACAGAACTATTAATGTAATGTTTGTTTGACTTTGTTTGATGACGTTCTGACACATGGAACAAATATCTACAGTTAAGAAAATAGTACCATGGAAAATACACAACACAAAATAAATTATTTATGTTAATATTTTAAAAAGACCAACGACCACATTTAAGGCTGTGTTTTAAGGCTTCCTCATGTCTGTTCCTGATGGAATCGAAAACGGCATGGCCGATCTCAACCAAATTTTACATGTGTGCTGGGGGTACCCAGGGTCAGGTCATGGGTATTAATATTAAATAAATATTTTCCTGTCCCCGCGAGTGTGGGGAGACGACAGTAGTAGGGAAATGGGGGTTCTAAAACACTCCCAATTTTACATTGAAGTGAATGGGGGAAATGCCTTGGAACTTATGGACTACCCACCCAAAAACCCCAAAAACATCCGTCTATTTCTCCCTTCCCCATCTAAATAGTCAGGCAGCTTAGGACCGGATTTGAGATGGATATGGACGTTCCGGACAAAAGCGCCAATTTTTTCCAACATGTTACCCGTTACCTTAGCTTTCCATTTTTGATAGGAACCACTCCCTCCAAATACATTATGGCGGCCATCTTGGATTTTCAAGATGGCCGCCATGTAATAACCTATTTCTACCAATAACTCAGCTTCTAAGCCACTTAGGATCACAATCTTGGTGTCTAAACATACATTTTCTGGGTCAAGGAATACAACTATACCATATAGAAAAGCAACAGACGATTTCTATTAACACAAAAAAGAAACTGAATATAAAACTTGGAAAAAAAATAAAACCGAACACTGTTAATGTACCATCGTCAGTGAAAATACTGCAAGGACTGTAACTATATCAACTGTGAATGTGACGGGATATTGTCATCACACCACTGCACATGCATTTTATTCCCAGCCTACTTCTCACAGTGACAACTGCAGAGTTCAGTGCACTTCCAACGTGCCTTTCTGCATGCGCACCTAGCGACACATCCACTTTGAATCTTGCAGCTACATTTGACTAGTTCCCTGCAGGCCTTGGAGACCACAGGTAAAAGGTTCCACACAGGAACCCATGAATTGCTGTCCTCATCGAGAGTCCAGCCCCAACCTTCTGGAGTAGGTGCGTGTTGTTCAATCTGCTCACTGGTGCACCATATTCCTGCCTGATATGCAACTCGCTTTGTGTGCTGCAATAGTGAATCCTGTGTTGGGGGGAGTCTCTCCATTGCCTTCCCCTTCTGGCAAAACAGCTCCTTTCTAGCTTCATCCATATGTTGCAGGTCACTGGTCTTATCATACAGGATAACAGTGAAGCGTTCCAGCAGCTGGACATGTTGAGCACCAACCTCTACTTCTGTGTAAGGATGAAGTGCCATGTAGGTAAAGACACATGTCACATCGTGATAGCAGTTTCAAGCCTCCCATGCTGATGACCTCTTGCCCCTTACAAAGAATGCAGATGTAGTATCACATCCCGTGAAACTGTGAAAGATAGGGCGGGCCAGGGATTTCTCCCTACCCAGGTCTTCGTAGATATCATTGATGTTGTAGCGGCTACCGCTGGGTTTTCACAATCGCCTTGCACCTATCAAGGACGCGGAGCGATCACCATGCCGGGCTCGTCCAGGACGCCCGGGCAGGCTCGCCCTCAACTTGCCAGGCCGCAGCCAGGACGCTGGGCCACGCCCCCTCTCGCCTTTCCTGGGCAAACGCTCCGGGATAATATGTATATATATTGCTGCCCGATAAACGGGCTTTTCAGAGTGCCTGAGTGTTTGGTTTGATTAAAGCAACTCGGATGAATTCCAGCTTTTTGTCGCGTCCATTCTTCCGATCGACGTGGGAGCCCCAGCTCCTTCATTGGTGACCTACCGACATGGACACGGCAGTCGCCCTTAAACTGCCTACCTTCTGGGAGGCTCACGCGGCGGTTTGGTTCGCACAGGCAGATTCCCTGTTCGCCCTGCGAGGCATCACGGCCGACGACACCCGCTTCCACCATGTGGTAGCAGCGCTCGGTTCGGCCACCGCAGCCCGCGCCCTGAGCCTCCTCGAGAGCCCGCCAGCCGCTGACAAATACGGCGCGATTAAGAAGCTTCTCCTCGACGCTTTTGCCCTCCCATCAGCGGAACGCGCACGGCGCCTGCTCGACCTGCCCGAGCTCGGCGACACGCGCCCTTCCGAGCGAATGGACTACATGCTTTCACTGCTCGGCGAGCACTCTCCGGCATTCCTGTTCCGGGAGCTGTTCCTCCGTCAGCTGCCTAACCCGGTACGCCTCGCCCTGGCAAGCACGACGATCACAGATCCCCGGGCCCTTGCCAGAGAAGCCGACAAGATCTCCGCCGCAGGACAGCGCATCGCAGCGGCGACATGGGACCCACCGCCGTCCGACGCAACACCCATGGCGCCCGAGCACCCGGCACGGTCGACGACCGAACTGCCGACGCAATTGGCAGCCGCTACACCGAGCCGACCACCTCCAGCACGACGACCGGGGCCTCCACCTGACCAAGCGTGGTGTTACTATCATGCCAGGTTCGGACAGAAGGCCCGGACATGCCGACCCCCGTGCACCTTCGGCAGGCCGGGAAACGGCCGGGCCGGCGTTCATTACCAGCCATGAGCGCCAGCCACTCCGGCAACTTGCTGTTTATTCGGGACAAAGCGTCTGGACGGCGTTTCCTGTGCGACACCGGCGCCCAACTGAGCGTCATACCTGCCTCCGAGCAGGACAGGCTGGACGCAGTTTGCGGCCCCTCTTTGGTTGCGGCCAACGGATCGACCATCCGCACCTTCGGCCCGCGCAACGTCACCCTCTGCTTCGGCGGCCAACGCTTTGCTTGGACGTTTGTAACCGCAAACGTGCCCATGGCTCTGCTAGGCGCCGACTTCCTCTGCGCACACGGACTGCTGGTGGACGTCCAACGGCGTCGTTTAATCAACGCCGAAACCTTCAGCTCCCTGGTATGCACATTGAGCAGCTCCGCGCCGACCGAGCTGGCATGCGCCGTCCCGGCGGTGAACGAGTTTGCTCACCTGCTCACGGAGTTCCCGGCCCTCACGCGGCCGACGTTTTCGGCCGTCGCAGTACGGCATGGGATCGAGCACCACATACCAACCACGGGCCCGCCGGTCTACGCCAGGGCCCGCCACCTCGACCCAGCCAAGCTCGCCGTGGCGAAGGCCGAATTCGACGCATTGGAGCACCTCGGCATCGTGCGGCGCTCCGATAGCGCGTGGGCCTCGCCACTGCACATCGTGCCAAAGCCGGGGGGTGGATGGCGCCCGTGTGGCGACTACCGCCATCTCAATGACGCTACCACCCCCGACAGGTACCCGATCCTGCATATTCAAGACTTCTCCGCCCATCTGGCGGGACGGGTCATTTTTTCGAAAATTGATCTCATACGGGGATATCACCAGGTACCTGTCAGTGCGGCCGACGTCCCTAAAATGGCAGTCATCACGCCGTTCGGCTTATTCGAATTCTTGCGGATGCCGTTTGGTCTCAAGAACGCGGCTCAGGCGTTCCAGCGCTTGATGGACGGCGTGCTGCGTGACCTGCCGTTCCTTTTCGTTTACCTGGACGACATCCTCGTCGCCAGCACGTCCCGGGCCGAGCACCTCCTCCACCTCCGAACACTGTTCGGGCGCCTCAGCGAGCACGGCTTCATCGTCAACCCGGCCAAATGCCACTTCGGCACGACGGCCGTTGATTTTTTTGGCCACCACATCACCAAGAACGGGGCCGTGCCGCTGCCAACCAAGGTCGAGGCCATCACCACGTTCCCGCGTCCCCGCACCATAAAGGCCCTGCAGGAATTCCTGGGAATGGTGAATTTTTATCACCGCTTCATGCCCCGCGCTGCTCAACTCATGCGGCCCCTCTACGAAGCCCTCCGGGGCAAGCCGGCCAAGCACGACATCGCCTGGTCCGCAGCAATGGATGCGGCCTTCCAAAGCTCAAAGCGGGCCCTCGCCGACGCAACACTGCTCGCTCACCCGGTGCTCAACGCTCCCATCGCCCTCACCACGGATGCCTCCGACTACGCGGTGGGCGCCGTACATGAGCAATGGGTGAACGGGGTTTGGCAGCCACTCGCTTTTTTCAGCCGGCAGCTCCGGCCGAACGAGCTCAAATACAGCACGTTTGACTGGGAGCTCCTCGGTCTACACCTGGCCGTCCGCCATTTCCGCCACCTCCTGGAGGGCCGACCTTTCACGGCATTCGTCGACCACAAGCCGTTGGTTTACGCCATGGCCAAGGTCACGGAGCCGTGGTCGGCCCGCCAACAGCGCCGCCTCTCCGCCGTGTCGGAGTTTACCACGGACATCCGGCACGTCGCCGGCAAAAACAACGCGGTGGCCGACTGTCTTTCCCGGGCCAGCGCGAACGCGGTCCACCTGGGCGTGGACTTTGCGCTTATGGCGGCGGACCAAACCACCGACACCACGGTGCAAGCCCTCCGGGCGGCGGACACGGGCCTCCGCCTGGCCGACATCCCCTTCGCGGACACTGTCCTGCTCTGCAACGTCTCCCAAGGCCAGCCTCGCCCCATCGTGCCCGTCACCTGGCAACGCCGCATCTTCGCCTCCCTCCACGGCCTTTCCCACCCGGGCCGGAAAGCTTCCCAGAAGCTGGTGTCGGCGCGATTCGTCTGGCACGGCCTTCGTCGGGACGTCCGCGATTGGACCAGCACCTGCACGGCCTGCCAACGGGCCAAGGTCCAGCGACCCACCCAGGCCCCGCTGGCACCTTTCACCGTGCCCGAACGACGTTTCGACCACGTCAACGTGGATCTGGTGGGCCCCCTCCCCCCGTCACGGGGGTTCACACACCTGCTCACCATGGTGGACAGGACCACCATGTGGCCGGAGGCCGTTCCCCTCGTCTCCACCACCACCGCCGACGTGGCGCAGGCTTTCATCGCCACCTGGGTCGCCCGCTTCGGCGCACCGGCGGACATCTCGTCAGACCGCGGACCACAGTTCACCTCCGAGCTGTGGGGCGCGGTCGCCCGCAACCTGGGGGTCAAGCTCCACCGTACTACGGCCTACCACCCCCAAGCAAACGGGTTGTGCGAGCGATTCCACCGCTCCATGAAGGCCGCGGTCATGGCCGGCCTTCAAGACGGCAGTTGGGCCGACCGGCTGCCGTGGGTCCTTTTGGGCCTCCGCACGGCCCCCAAGGAGGACCTCCAGGCATCCACCGCCGAGCTTGTCTATGGCCAGGCGCTACGCGTCCCGGGCGAATTCGTGCCCGACGCTACCAGTCCCTGGTCCGCAGCTCACCAGCGCTCGGACCTCCAGGAGGCCGCCCGATGGTTTGCCCCCGTGCCAACATCCCACCACGGTGACCCCCAGTCCTACGTCCCCCCAGCACTTCGCACAGCGGAGTATGTTTTTGTGCGTCACGCCGCACATCGGGGGCCACTCCGGCCGCCGTACGACGGGCCCTTCCGGGTGCTGCGATGGGACGACAAGTCGTTCGTCATCGACATCGGCGGCAGGTCGGACCGGATTGCGGTGGACCGCCTCAAGCCGGCGCACGTGGACGTCGACCACCCACCACGGGTGGCCCTTCCGCCGCGGCGAGGCCGCCCCCCGTCCACGGTGCCCCCCACTCGACCGCCCACCACCACACCGGACCCCCTCCCACGACCCGCCAGGGGTCGCTTCGGCCGGGTCATCAGGACCCCCCTCAAATTGACCCTGCCGGTGCAAGTCGATTCTGGGGGGACGTGTGTAGCGGCTACCGCTGGGTTTTCACAATCGCCTTGCACCTATCAAGGACGCGGAGCGATCACCATGCCGGGCTCGTCCAGGACGCCCGGGCAGGCCCGCGCTCAACTTGCCAGGCCTGGGTCGGGACGCTGGGCCACGCCCCCTCTCGCCTTTCCTGGGCAAACGCTCCGGGATAATATGTATATATATTGCTGCCCGATAAACGGGCTTTTCAGAGTGCCTGAGTGTTTGGTTTGATTAAAGCAACTCGGATGAATTCCAGCTTTTTGTCGCGTCCATTCTTCCGATCGACGTGGGAGCCCCAGCTCCTTCAATGTGATGATATGTAAAGTTCTTGCCCGTACCAAAGGCAACCCAAATTATCACATCTTGGCACAGGGTGATCAAGTGATGGAACTTGCCAATGAGAATCACCACTATATCCATGTCAATAGTGCGCACCAGACAGTTTGTACAGCCATTCTGAAGAGCGTCCTGTAAGTGGATCAGCAGCCTGGTGTCCGCTTCCTCATGATCACATGGTGCCATGGATCGATCGGTTCCTCGAAGAATAGCTGTGACACCAGATATGATGATGATTTCCTTCTCTTTGGGGTAATCCACAGTGGCAATCTTGTTGGATAGGAATGCAAACAGTTCCTGTTTGTTGGCTGGGTCACATAAGAAGCCAGGCCAGTTTCCTGGGAGCTTGTTCTTGCACGCAACCTTTCTCCGAACACCCTTTCCTCGATTTTCTCTTGTGGATTATTTGATGCTGCTGGGGATGTATGTGTCCCATATTATATCAAATCTTTTGAAGTTTTCTTGTTGTTTTTTGATGTATGGAACAAAAACCCGATCAGCATACTCATCAAATGTAACAATGTTGGTAGTAGGGAGCAAGTGCACCACAGCTCTGAAAGAATTAACGTTATTCAGGAAGGAGCTGAGTGGTTCTGACTTGTCCCCGCTTCTTTGTGCATTGAGTGGGCATTTCAGAAGCTCTGTAGCCTTTTATTGACAGATCAAGCACATGTTCCAATCCAACATGCTAGTCAACCTGAAAATAAATGAAATTATTAATTTCTTATGAAATAATCATCCTATAAAACATATCACTTAACTTCTCCATCTGTTTTACTTCTTTTTCTATTCGAGAAAAAGTTGATGAATGAATGAATGAATGATCGTTTTTAAAGCCATTTTCCCCGCTGGAGCGGGGGTTAGCCTTGCAGGCCCCATGACAATCATGGTTCCCTGTTTGAGGCAATGTTTTATGGCCGGATGCCCTTCCTGACGCCAACCCTTGGTCGCCTCTTATGATGCGCAGGGATACAGTGTACCTATTCTAAATTGGAGTACACACCGGGATCATTCATCCCAGCAAGCTGGTATTCAATTTGCCGACCTCGGAAGGATGACAGGCTGAGTCAACCCCCCTGGCATTAATGCAGTGATCGACCAGGATTAACGAACCCAGGATCCTAGGATCCCAAGCCGGCACCCTAACCACTAAGCCAACACCAGACTAGAAAAAGTCTCGTTTCTAGTTTAGTTTCTAGTTTCTAGTCTAATTTCTAGTCTCTTTCTCGTCTAGTTTTCTAAAAAAAGTTGATGGATGGAAGAAAAAGTTCAATCATACACAAATAAATATCAAAAACATACTCCTTGTGGTTTCTGTTATTATATCAAATCATCTGTTGGTGATAGATACAACAAGTTAGAACTTCATAGAGGAGAGGATGCCTCTCGTGAGTTTGTAAAACGACTGGAGAAAGACTGTATTCAATTATCCAGGGTGATGGGAAAAACCTATAAGCCAATGTGCTTAACAAAAGAAGAGAAAAGGAAATTTTGGAAAAATAATATCTGTCATATTTGTGAGGAGGAAATTAGTGAAGGTCGAAAAGTAAGAGACCATTGTCATCTCACTGGTAAATCTAGAGGTCCGGCTCATCAAAGTTGTAATCTCAATTTTAAACTTCCCTCTGTAGCGGTTACCGCTGGATGTACATAATTGCCTTGCACCGGCCAGAACACGGCCAGACGCGCCTCTCCCGGGCATGCCCGAACCTCCCGGGCACGCCCGGTCTCGTCTTTCCCGGGCATGCCCGCTCTCGCCTTTCCAGGGCTCGCCCAGAGCGTCCGGGCATGCCCGCTATCGCCTTTCCAGGGCTCGCCCAGAGCGTCCGGGCATGCCCGCTATCGCCTTTCAAGTGTTCGCCCAGAGCGCCCGGGCACGCCCAGCCTCGACTTGCCAGGCCGCAGCCAAACACGCCCGGGCAGGTCCAGACTCGCCTTTCCAAGGCTCGCCCTTGATGCCCGGTATAGCTTTTGCCGGGCAAACTTCCCGACATAAATGTGTATATATATTGTTGCCCGATAAACGGGCTTGTCAGAATACCTGAGCTGTTTTGTTTCAATAAAGCAACTCGGACGAATTCCGTCTTTGGTCGCGTCAATTCTTTCGACTCGCGTTGGAGCGCAGTTCCTTCATTGGTGACCTACCGACATGGATACGGCAGTGACGCTTAAACTGCCTACCTTCTGGGAGGCTCACGCGGCTGTTTGGTTCGCCCAGGCGGACTCCCAGTTCGCCCTGCGAGGCATCACCGCGGACGACACTCGCTTCCACCATGTTGTGGCGGCGCTCGGTCCCGCCACCGCGGCCCGCGCCTTGAGCCTCCTCCAGCACCCGCCGGCTGCTGACAAATACGACGCGCTGAAGACGCTCCTCCTCGGCGCTTTCGCCCTCTCACCGGCAGCACGCGCACGGCGCCTGCTTGACCTGCCCGAGCTCGGCGACACGCGCCCGTCCGAGCGCATGGACTATATGCTCTCGTTGCTCGGCGAGCACTCTCCGGCATTCCTGTTCCGGGAGCTGTTCCTCCGTCAGCTGCCTAACCCGGTACGCCTCGCCCTGGCTGGCACGTTGATCACGGATTCCCGCGCCCTCGCCAGGGAAGCCGATAAGATCTCCTCGGCGGGCCAGCACATCGGCGCGGTTACCTGGAGCCCGCCGCCGTCCGAGGCGACGCCCACGCCACGACGCCCGAGCGCCCTGCGCGGTTGGAGGCCGAACTGCCGGTGCAACTGGCGGCCGCCACGCCGCACCGCCCGCTTCCGACACGACGGCCGGGGCCTCCACCTGACCGGGCATGGTGTTATTACCACGCCAGGTTCGGACACAAGGTTCGGACGTGCCGGCCCCCGTGCACTTTCGGCAGGTCGGGAAACGGCCGGGCCGGCGTTCATTCCCAGCCATGAGCGCCGGCCACTCGGGCAACTTGCTGTTTATTCGGGACAAAGCGTCTGGACGGCGTTTCCTGTGCGACACCGGCGCCCAACTGAGCGTCATACCTGCCTCCGAGCAGGACAGGCTGGACGCAGTTTGCGGCCCCTCTTTGGTCGCTGCTAATGGCTCGGCCATACGCACTTTCGGCCCACGCGTCGTCACCCTCTGCTTCGGCAGCCAGCGCTTTCAATGGACTTTTGTTACCGCCAGCGTCCCCGTGGCTTTGCTGGGCGCCGACTTCCTCTGCGCGCACGGGCTGCTGGTCGACGTCAAACGACGTCGCCTTGTCCACGCCGAGACCTTCAGCTCCCTGGCGTGCACAATGAGCAGCTCCGCGCCGACCGAACTGGCGTGCGCCCTCCCGGCAACGAACGAGTTCGCTCGCCTGCTCGTGGAATTCCCGGCCCTCACGCGGCCGACGTTTTCGGCCGTCGCGGTGCGGCACGGGATCGAGCACCACATACCCACTACGGGCCCGCCGGTCTACGCCAGGGCCCGCCGCCTCGACCCAGCCAAGCTCGCCGTGGCAAAGGCCGAATTCGACGCGTTGGAGCACCTCGGCATCGTGCGGCGCTCCGATAGCGCATGGGCCTCGCCACTGCACATCGTGCCAAAGCCGGGGGGTGGATGGCGCCCGTGTGGCGACTACCGCCGTCTCAATGACGCTACCACCTCCGACAGGTACCCGATCCCGCATATTCAGGACTTTTCCGCCCGTTTGGCGGGACGGGTCATCTTTTCGAAAATTGACCTGATACGGGGCTACCACCAGGTACCTGTCCGGGCGGCCGACGTCCCGAAGACGGCCGTCATCACGCCGTTCGGCCTGTTCGAATTTTTACGGATGCCGTTTGGCCTCAAGAACGCGGCCCAGGCGTTCCAGCGCTTGATGGACGGCGTGCTGCGCGACCTGCCGTTTCTTTTCGTCTATCTGGATGACATCCTCGTCGCCAGCACGTCCCGCACCGAGCACCTCCTCCACCTCCGAACACTGTTCGGTCGCCTCAGCGAGCACGGCTTAATTGTCAACCCGGTCAAATGCCACTTCGGCGCGACGACCGTTGACTTTTTGGGCCACCGCATCACCAAGACCGGGGCCGTGCCGCTGCCGACTAAGGTCGAGGCCATCACCACGTTCCCGCGTCCCCGTTCCATCAAGGCCCTCCAAGAGTTCCTCGGCATGGTGAATTTTTATCACCGATTCGTGCCCCGCGCTGCTCAGCTCATGCGGCCCCTTTACGAGGCCCTCCGGGGCAAGCCGGCCAAGCATGACATTGTTTGGTCCGCGGCCATGGACGCGGCCTTCGCCAGTGCCAAACGGGCCCTCGCCGACGCAACGCTGCTGGCTCACCCGGTGCTCAACGCGCCCATCGCCCTCACTACGGACGCCTCCAACTACGCGGTGGGCGCCGTCCATGAGCAATGGGTGGACGGGGTTTGGCAGCCACTCGCTTTTTTCAGCCGGCAACTCCGGCCGAACGAGTTAAACTACAGCACGTTCGACCGCGAGCTGCTCGGGCTATTCCTGGCCGTTCGCCATTTCCGACACCTCCTGGAGGGCCGCCCGTTCACGGCTTTCGTCGACCACAAGCCGTTGGTCTACGCAATGGCTAAGGTCACGGAGCCGTGGTCGGCCCGCCAGCAGCGCCACCTCTCCGCCGTGTCGGAGTTCACCACGGACATCCAGCACGTCGCCGGCAAAGACAACGCCGTGGCCGACTGCCTTTCGCGGCCAGCGCGAACGTGGTCCACCTCGGCGTGGACTTCACGCTCATGGCGGCCGACCAGACCACCGACGCCTCGGTGCAGGCACTCCGCGTGGCGGACACGGGCCTCCGCCTGGCCGACATCCCCTTCGCGGGCCCCGTCCTGCTCTGCGACGTCTCCCAGGGCCAGCCTCGCCCCATCGTGCCCGTTTCCTGGCAGCGCCGCATCTTCGCCTCCATCCACGGCCTTTCTCACCCGGGCCGGAAAGCTTCTCAGAAGCTGGTGTCGGCGCGTTTCGTCTGGCACGGCCTTCGACGAAACATCCGCGACTGGGCCAACGCCTGCACGGCCTGCCAGCGAGCCAAGGTCCACCGCCACACCCAGGCCCCGCTGGCACCTTTCGCCGTGCCTGAACGGCGTTTCGACCACGTCCACGTGGACCTGGTGGGTCCCCTGCCCCCCTCGCGGGGGTTCACCCACCTGCTCACCATGGTGGACAGGACCACCAGGTGGCCGGAGGCCGTGCCCCTCACCTCCACCACCACCGCCGACGTGGCGCAGGCGTTCATCGCCACCTGGGTCGCGTGCTTCGGCGCACCAGCGGACA
Source organism: Myxine glutinosa (assembly GCF_964187855.1). NCBI lineage: Eukaryota > Metazoa > Chordata > Myxini > Myxiniformes > Myxinidae > Myxine > Myxine glutinosa. The sequence continues at coordinate 187,867,673 of NC_136263.1, read as the reverse complement.
TCTCGTCCGACCGCGGCCCACAGTTCACGTCTGAGCTTTGGGGCGCGGTCGCCCGTTCGTTGGGGGTCATGCTGCACCGCACCACGGCCTACCACCCCCAAGCCAATGGGTTGTGCGAGCGGTTTCACCGCTCCATGAAGGCCGCACTCATGGCCGGCCTTCAGGACGACGGTTGGGCCGACCGGCTGCCGTGGGTCCTTTTGGGCCTTCGCACGGCCCCCAAGGAAGACCTCCAGGCATCCGCCGCCGAGCTCGTCTACGGCCAGCCACTCCGCGTCCCGGGCGAATTCGTGCCTGACGCTACCAGTCCCTGGTCCGCCGCTCGCCAGCGCTCGGACCTCCAGGAGGCCGCCCGACGATTTGCCCCCATGCCGACGTCCCGCCACGGTGGCCCCCAGTCCTACGTCCCCCCGGCGCTTCGCACAGCGGAGTACGTCTTTGTGCGTCATGACGCGCACCGGGGGCCACTCCGGCCGCCGTACGACGGGCCTTTCCGGGTCCTGCGACGGGGCGACAAGTCTTTCATCGTCGACTTCGGCGGCCGGCCGGACCGGATTTCTGTGGACCGCCTCAAACCGGCGCACATGGACGTCGACCGACCACCACGGTTGGCCCTTCCTCCGCGGCGAGGCCGCCCCCCGTCCACAGTTCCCCCCGCTCGACCACCCACCACCACGTCAGACCCCTCCCCACGACCCTCCAGGGGTCGCTTCGGCCGGGTCATCCGGACCCCCCTTAAATTGACCCTGCCGGTGCAGGTCGATTCTGGAGGGGCGTGTGTAGCGGTTACCGCTGGATGTACATAATCGCCTTGCACCGGCCAGAACACGGCCAGACGCGCCTCTCCCGGGCATGCCCGGACTCACTGTTCCCGGGCAAGCCCGAACCTCTCGGGCACGCCCGGTCTCGTCTTTCCCGGGCATGCCCGCTATCGCCTTTCCAGGGCTCGCCCAGAGCGTCCGGGCATGCCCGCTATCGCCTTTCAAGTGTTCGCCCAGAGCGCCCGGGCACGCCCAGCCTCGACTTGCCAGGCCGCAGCCAAACACGCCCGGGCAGGTCCAGACTCACCTTTCCAAGGCTCGCCCTTGATGCCCGGTATAGCTTTTGCCGGGCAAACTTCCCGACATAAATGTGTATATATATTGTTGCCCGATAAACGGGCTTGTCAGAATACCTGAGCTGTTTTGTTTCAATAAAGCAACTCGGACGAATTCCGTCTTTGGTCGCGTCAATTCTTTCGACTCGCGTTGGAGCGCAGTTCCTTCACCTCTTTCATTCCAGTCTTTCTTCACAACAGCGCACACTATGACACACATCTATTTATGAGAGAATTGAGTAAAACACCCGGAGACATTTCAGACATTCCTAACACAAACCAGCAATACATCTCATTCACAAAAACAATTCGTGCATCTCCCATAACTCATATCAGATTTCTTGACACATTCAAATGTTCTGTCAAGTCCATTATCTGACTTGGTATCAAATGTAAAAAATTTCCAAATCCTAAATCACATTTTTTCAATTCAAGAAGAGATTGAACTCCTATCACAAAAGGGGATATATCCTTATGATTATATGGATTCATTTGAGAGGTTTAAAGAAACACAACTTCCCTCTAAAGCAGTGGTTCTTAACCTTTTAAAGTTCCCGTACCCCTTGAGTTTTCATAATATTGTTACAGACGCGGTTTTGGATGTTAGTTGACCGAGCGGTTTGGTATGACCGCGTCTGCACAGTTTACCCGATTATACTCGAACGTTGGCCGAGTCGCGCTACGCTAGATCAATGAAGGAAAGGACACAACGGCTGGGTTAGATGACACGACACCAGGGGTACAGTTCTCAAGACCTCCGGAGGAGGTTATAATATTTGTATGCGGAACGTTTAGATTACAAGGACAAGAGATACAGCATAGGAAGGTAGGCACTTAGACACACTTATCTTATTCCCGACAGACCACAGATAAACGGGACAAGACTGACTCACACAGGGATTGATGGCAAGGAAGGGCAGGTAGTCGATGGACAGCACAAGGTGCACCTTGGCTCAGGGACAGGATAGCGCGGTCCAAAAGATGCAGGGAGGTATCGTCGCGCTGGAGGTGGCGTCTGGTTCTCTTCAGGCTGGGGGCGCATCTGACGTCACCTCCGGTAAGTGGCTGCGTATATCCAGCGGGGAGTGACACGCCCTCGGCTCGTTAGCTCCGCCCAGATGGAATCGGCCCGCCGCTTCTTATTGGGTGCGGGGGGGTTACCGGGCTCCGCCCTTGACGAGGAGCTGACAGTCAGCCCCTTCGTGGTAACCCCGTCGGAGCACATGGGCAATGGCGGCCAACCAAGCCGGAGTGAGGACGCCCACTCCCCGCACCGCGGCCGCGCCGCCGCCTGCTGTTGTTGTAGTTGTTGTTGTAGTTCCATGAGATGATGGGAGGATGCGGAGATGAGGTTGTGGGGAGGTATTGGGAGGTCCTAAACTCACTACTGGTGCCATACAATCACATTCTGGTGCAACGAAGAGTCAGAATTAATGGAAACGAGTCCTTAACTGACATAGACTAAGAATAACTAGCAAGATGTCCTATAGTTGTCTACGTGAGATGCGGTGAACCTGGGCACGACATTTAATGGGGGAAAAAGGGGAAGGTCGGTTCTACAGAGTGTTGTTTACAGACAATGGGACTAGGGAATGGGGGATTGGGGATAGTTGGGGAGTATTGGGGAAATAGGGGAATATTTACAAGCGGATATGGATGGAGGCCAAATCCCATATCCGCAACATTGCACCCTTCTCTACCCTCGGGGCGGCCCGACCCGATAAATTTTTACCTACTTTAGTGTGGCACTCAGATGTAGTTCCCTCTACTATTAACTCTACCCTGAGTGCGACAGTTTTACAGATGTTCACAAATGAGTAAATATGTCCCCCTGCGACGTTGCACCCTTCTCCTCACAGAAACACACCCACAGGATAACCGAATCGCGGAAAGAATTCTCAAACTAAACATACAGCCGGTAGGGAGCATTATTTACACAAGACTACGCTGATATTTACACTACGATCCAGGACCTGTTTTTGGAGGAACACATGCAGATGTTATGCATAGAGAGAGAGCACGCATGCCAGCATCGATACACCAACCCACGAGTGCTCTGTGGCCTTACGGCCTTTAATAATGTGCAGAGCACCCCATCCAAGCACCAAAAGCACCACCCCATCATGTACAGTCAGCACCATCCGGTGCACCAATAAAGTGTTTATAGTCACCGGTGGTGTCGCAGCCGGCCGATGTTCTGCCGCTGGTCTTGCCTTCATGTGGTGCACTTGGCCTTCTTGCTTCTTTAAAAAATAAAGAAAGGCGCCAACCGCGTCCATTTCTTTATTGTGGCCGTCAGGGGGCCAACTATTAGTGGTTCACCTGTCTGGCATAGGTGCCACGTTGACCCATAGGTCCATCGACGGGTGGTGCTTGCCCGCAAAAGAACTGCGGTCCATGGTGGGCGGCCACAAACATTGCGGTCCATATGGTGTATCGATCCCGGCAGCAAGCAGCGAAAGTGCAGGCCCACAACTGCGGAGCCAGCACCTCTCTCTCCTCTCTCTCTGCCCCAAAGCCAGATCCTCGGAGGTGGGAGACAAAAGAAGAAAACAAGTGAGTAAGGTGGTAAGGGCGCAAAAGTGCACGCAATACAAGATGATGCACACTGGGGGCACATGGGAACCAGGTGAGACAGGTACGTTCCTACCGTACGCCCCCCCCCCCCCCACCAGGTAACCTACATGGCCCCTCCCTTACCCCTTACTGTATCCACAAAACACAACACTACCCATAAACATCTACTTTACCAATCAACAAACGTCCCTACTGTCTTCCCCGTTCCTCCCATAAACCAAATTCGTCTTCTCTCCCTCCTAACCAATCAAATTTGCCATTTCCAACTCTCATCACAATTTGCCATCTTCAACTCAACATCAAAATTTGCCATCACCAATTCATCATCAGTCCCTCCTAAGGAGGGAGAGATGGAATCACCCCAATGTCTCATCCACGTCGTGATGCGTCTCACAAATCCTCACAGCAATTCTCATTTCCTGCAACACAGAACAAAAGAAAACACAGGTGTGGAGTCATCATCATCACCACAGGTAAGTGGCTGCGTATGGTGCGACAGGTTCATCAATCCTAACTATTTCCTAAATGACTTTAACAACTTTACATTACCCGGGGTCTTTCTCCTGCCAAACCATTGGCCCTCTTACACTATGGGTTCTAAAAACCAATTCCCATTGCCCAAACTGTGGTGCTTTTCAATTTGGGGTCTCACTCCCCCGATTCATCTCCCGGTGCCCTCGCACAATTTCTGGGCTGTGGCGTGTACCTCTCCCAGCGGGTCTACCCACCTGCACACCTCCACCACTGCAGTTGCCTCCGAGCTTACCTGCTCCTTACCCTAACCTAACTACCTGGGGAAGGCCCTCTGGCGCTCTCCCCACTCGGTGCCCTCTCTGGCACTGGGCTACCCGGGTCCGTCCTCCGGATCCTCGGGCCCCACTGACACTAACGGCTCCCAGAGCCCACCTGCGGCCTCACCTGGCCGACATCCTCACAGTGGTGGAGTGCCCAACCAACTACACACACTAACAGGCTACACGCCCAGCCATTTCCACAACACTAATGCACCCATCCACAATACCATTCTGCAACCGCACCACAAATGCCAATATCCAACCACAATTTACCTATACCCTCTACCTAACACTTACACTACCCGCCCCGGGTACTCGTGAAAGGGGTCCACTCTTCCCCCATCCACACCTTCGCACCATGCACACCACTCCGTACCACTTACTCCAACTCTCTCCACACACCTGTACTTGCACACCTGTGCTCTCACACCTGGTGCCACCTGCACCCTTCTCTCCCCAAGCGCATTCGCGCTGATCCACACACTCACTGCTCCACACACCTGTCCAGTTCTCACACAGCATCATCTCATCTAACTACTCCCCTCTGAAACTTGCGCTTCCCAGTCGTCCCTTTAACTATTGCGCTCCCTCGTCATTATAATCCACACTAATCTACCTGCGTCCCCACTACAGGTATCAGTCACTAACTAAACTTAACGTTACCTAATGTCATCTTCGCTAGATCCCTATCAATATCCTAACCCACCCGGGCTAGTTTTCACTGCCATACACCCCATAAACTATTGCGCATTTGCCCCCCCTGGGAAGGGTGGCAGGGATGCCACCCTTACCCACCGGGCCCATCGCTCACTACCAATTTTGCATATCAAATTTCAACAAATCAAAAATTTGCCAATCACTGCCCATCATCTGCCAATCATTACTGCCAATCCTTTGCCAATCATCAAATTTTGTTTTTCTCTAATTTTGGGTCCAAAACACTAACCTCATCACACAGTCTACTCACTAATGCCTCTCGGTGCGCCAATTCCTGTCCAAAGCCCGGCTTCGTAAAGCCAAGCCATGAATGCGGGTTGTTCTGTGCCAGCGGCTGGATGCGTCCGGCATTCGGTGCAGGGAAGGAGGTTTACCCGGGCCGAGATCCCACGCACCATCTCGGCACGGAGCCATCCCATGGCCCGATCTCGACCTGCCGGAATGCCCCAACAAAAAGTGGTCGCCATGACGACCCTTCCTATCGGGCTGCCAGCTCCGCCTAGTGGAGCACGGACGCGGCCGTTCAAAGCGAGGCCCGGCACGCACCGAGGGCCCGCTTCGGCTAAAAGTCGACCTAACCTCTAACCCGGTTATCGTCGATGCCTCACCTGGATGCTTACAAGCATACGCTACCCCTTTCGTGCTCATACATCCAGCTGTTCCCATGCTCCTCGTACCTTTCCTTACACACCCAGGTACTCTCATTCCACTTACCGACTTGGTCACACACCTGACCACCGAACACCTTGGCACACATTCGTCGCTCGCACACCTCACCAACACACCTCTTCGCGCCCCCTCCTCGGTCACCTCCTCTGTGACCATCACAGGTGTGCTCTTACTCACACACCCAACCACGTGCCTCACGACCAATTCCAGCGTGCATTCCCACTCACGCTCTACCATTCCAGGTGTGCTTCCTTTCTCACCTGTCACAACCAACTCACGCTCCGTGTCACTCTTACTACTCTCACTTCCACTCTTGACAGCGCACTCACCCTTACTCTCGACAGCGCACTCTTTCCCCATGCACCTGTCCGTCACACACCTTTCTCGCACACCCTCTCCCGTTACCTCCTCTGTAACACTCACCACAGGCATGCACTCTTCCTTACTTTTGACAGCGCACTCTTTCCCCATGCACCTGTCCGTCACACACCTTTCTCGCACACCCTCTCCCGTTACATCCTCTGTAACACTTACCACACCGCGCTTCCATGTGCTCCCTCGCACACGCGCTACGACCGACTCACTCTCGCCAGCACCCTCACTCCTTGGCACGCACTTTTTCCTCACACACCCCAGAGTCGGACTTTCTCGCACACCTCCTTTTTCGCACACCAGACCTGTCGCACACTTCACCAACGGCCTCTCACGAACACCCGGGTCCATCTCGACCCCCAAGCTTATTAAATCACCTGGTGCATCATACGCACGACCATATTGGTCACCACTTACACCGGGTCCTCTTTCTCTTCGCTTCTCCTCCATCACCTGCGAATCCCTCATCCGGTTAATGAGCACATCATCACGATCCGAACACAGACTTTGGACCAATTATTTTACCTCCTCCTTTATCTCTTTCTTATCCTCTCTCCGTCGCTTCTTAATTTGGCTCACCCCTTCTTCCACTTCTTCTAATTTCTGCTTCACCTCCTTCATCTCCTCGTGCGCCCCTTTAAGTTCTTCCTCTAACTCCACTTTATTTTTTTCTATGTGCTCCCGCACCTCCCGCTCTTTAACCTCCATCACCTCTACCACCTTGTTCATTTTCCTCGTCAAGTCCTCATGTACCGTCTGACACTCTTTTTTAATTACCCCTACGTCCTTTTTCATCTCCTTCTGTGTCGATTTTAAACCCTCTATTACCGCTGTGTTCTTCTTTACCTGGTCCCCCAACTCCTTTTGTCCCACTGTCAGTTGTTCTACTCCCAGCGTCAACTCCTCTATACCCCCTTGCAATTTTACAGTCCCCTTTCTCACCTCCTTCTCCATGCGCTCCTTACAGTGCCTCACCTCCTCGCGCACTCCTCCGACCTCCTCACTCACACCTCTTCTGATCTCCTCTCCCATCACTTGCATCTCCTGCCCAGATGCCACCCTCATCTGCTCCATTTCCTCCCTGTGAGCATCCAGTTTGGTTTCTACCCCCATTCTGACCCCCTCTATCTGCTGCCCCATTTGTTTAACTTCCCTTTCCGCTTGGTCCCTCATGTCCCTCAATTTGCCTTCCATCCTGTTTTCTAACCCCTCTAACCCCTTTTGCATCCCTTCCATTTGATTCTCTTGAGCGGCCATTCTGTTTTCTACCCCCATTAACCCATTTCTCACCTCTTTTATCCCGTTGTCTAACCCCTCAAAATTATTGTCTAACTTCCCAAATTTCTTGTCTAACTCCTCAAAATTATTGTCTAACTTCCCAAATTTCTTGTCTAATCCCTTAAAATTATTGTCTAACCCCTCACCGGTACCCCTCGCTTCGTCCCTCATTACTCCCAATTGCTCACTCTGAGCATCCATCCGGTTCCCCATTACCCCCATTTGGTTTCCCATTACCCCCATTTGGTTTCCCAACCGCTCACTATCAGCCCTCATTCCCACAATTTGGTCTCCCATTTGTTCCATAAGGGCCCTCATTTGCAGGAGGAAAAGGTTCGAATCCACCAGCGGCGCTACCACGGTCGCGGGCGCGGTCGCCGTGGCCATGTGCGAGGCGCCATTTTGTGCGTCTGCTACCCTCACTGCTTCGCTCTCCTCATGTCCCTCATTTTGGTCCTGGATCGACCCTGCCTCACTCTCTTCTACCGGAACCCAGCCGTCTTGGTCTGCCATAGCGCGACTTTCAAAATTCGGGTTTTTATTTTCGTAAAACAAAATCAAATTTCACCGTTATAATTTCGAGCGCGTGAAACGCGCTCCGGATCGAATCCCACTCCTGACACCAAATGTTACAGACGCGGTTTTGGATGTTAGTTTACCGAGCGGTTTGGTATGACCGCGTCTGCACAGTTTACCCGATTATACTCGAACGTTGGCCGAGTCGCGCTACGCTAGATCAATGAAGGAAAGGACACAACGGCTGGATTAGATGACACGACACCAGGGGTACAGTTCTCAAGACCTCCGGAGGAGGTTATAATATTTGTATGCGGAACGTTTAGATTACAAGGACAAGAGATACAGCATAGGAAGGTAGGCACTTAGACACACTTATCTTATTCCCGACAGACCACAGATAAACGGGACAAGACTGACTCACACAGGGATTGATGGCAAGGAAGGGCAGGTAGTCGATGGACAGCACAAGGTGCACCTTGGCTCAGGGACAGGATAGCGCGGTCCAAAAGATGCAGGGAGGTATCGTCGCGCTGGAGGTGGCGTCTGGTTCTCTTCAGGCTGGGGGCGCATCTGACGTCACCTCCGGTAAGTGGCTGCGTATATCCAGCGGGGAGTGACACGCCCTCGGCTCGTTAGCTCCGCCCAGATGGAATCGGCCCGCCGCTTCTTATTGGGTGCGGGGGGGTTACCGGGCTCCGCCCTTGACGAGGAGCTGACAGTCAGCCCCTTCGTGGTAACCCCGTCGGAGCACATGGGCAATGGCGGCCAACCAAGCCGGAGTGAGGACGCCCACTCCCCGCACCGCGGCCGCGCCGCCGCCTGCTGTTGTTGTAGTTGTTGTTGTAGTTCCATGAGATGATGGGAGGATGCGGAGATGAGGTTGTGGGGAGGTATTGGGAGGTCATAAACTCACTACTGGTGCCATACAATCACATTCTGGTGCAACGAAGAGTCAGAATTAATGGAAACGAGTCCTTAACTGACATAGACTAAGAATAACTAGCAAGATGTCCTATAGTTGTCTACGTGAGATGCGGTGAACCTGGGCACGACATTTAATGGGGGAAAAAGGGGAAGGTCGGTTCTACAGAGTGTTGTTTACAGACAATGGGACTAGGGAATGGGGGATTGGGGATAGTTGGGGAGTATTGGGGAAATAGGGGAATATTTACAAGCGGATATGGATGGAGGCCAAATCCCATATCCGCAACATTTGCGTGGTTTGCTAAAGCAGTGGTTCTTAACCTTTTAAAGTTCCCGTACCCCTTGAGTTTTCATAATATTTTCCCGTACCCCATGTCAAAAATGACTTAAAACTACAATAATAGATTAATAAAGTTTCTTTATTTTCACATTTAAAAAAACACATATATGGAAACAAATAATCATAATGCATAGTGTTTGCTGAAAAGTCACTTTGTTGAAGTATCTTACATTACAATAATAACTTTTGTAGAAAAACTTACTACACAGTACACACAGACGCATTTCTCGTGGCTCTTTTGTTGTTGTTTTTCATCAATGATGATGATGAAACGAGGTTCTTTCTTTGAAATAGCCACACGCATGTCGTCTCTTGCATCCAAACGGTTCCTGGCCTTTGTTTTGATGTGTATGAGTGTTGGAAAAACCTGGCTCGCACAAATAGGTGGTTGCAAATGGCACGAGGATCTCCAGAGGTCTCTCCGCTAACTGTGGGAACGTTTTGAGTTGTGCACACCAGAAGATGTCTAGCTGCATTGATTCAAACTCCATTCGGATTTTTCATTAACCTTCAGCTCAACCAGATTATCTTTAATTGTATCACTTTCATCTATTGAATCCAGGTTGAAAATAAATGGATCCCGTATCCATCTCTGTGCAATGGAAACCTCTCCATGGTGAAAGTATCCTTGGAAGGACTGATTCAGCACCTGCAAATGTTCTTTCACTTCAGTCACGATGGAAAGGTCTTTTTCCGCATTAGCAGCCTCATCAAGTTTAGGAAAGTTTGCAAAATTTCCATTCTCAATGCGCTGCATTCAAATTGGAAGTTTTTGGGTGAAAGCAGACACCTTTTCCCTGGCAGTGATCATGTTCATCCCTGTTCCTTGGATGCAGGTGTTCAAATCGTTGAGGTATGTCAATATATCTGCCAGGTATGCCAGGGACAAAATTAACTCCCTATTTTCAAAGTTGTCAGCAATATCACTTTCTTGATTTCTAAGAAACTGCTTGATTTCTTCGCAAACTGCTTGATTTCTTCGCAAAATGAACTCCTTATTTTCAAAGTTGTCAGCAATATCACTTTCTTGCTTTCTAAGAAACTGCTTGATTTCTTCGCAAACTGCTTGATTTCTTCGCAAAATGAACTCCCTATTTTCAAAAGTTGTCAGCAATATCACTTTCTTGCTTTCTAAGAAACTGCTTGATTTCTTCGCAAAATGAACTCCCTATTTTCAAAGTTGTCAGCAATATCACTTTCTTGCTTTCTAAAAAACTGCTTGATTTCTTCGCAAACTGCTTGATTTCTTCGCAAAATGAACTCCCTATTTTCAAAGTTGTCAGCAATATCACTTTCTTGCTTTCTAAGAAACTGCTTGATTTCTTCGCAAAATGAACTCCCTATTTTCAAAGTTGTCAGCAATATCACTTTCTTGCTTTCTAAGAAACTGCTTGATTTCTTTGCAAAATGAACTCCCTATTTTCAAAGTTGTCAGCAATATCACTTTCTTGCTTTCTAAGAAACTGCTTGATTTCTTCACAAACTGCTTGATTTCTTCGCAAAATGAACTCCCTATTTTCAAAGTTGTCAGCAATATCACTTTCTTGCTTTCTAGGAAACTGCTTGATTTCTTCGCAAACTGCTTGATTTCTTCGCAAAATGAACTCCCTATTTTCAAAGTTGTCAGCAATATCACTTTCTTGCTTTCTAAGAAACTGCTTGATTTCTTCGCAAACTGCTTGATTTCTTCGCAAAATGAACTCCTTATTTTCAAAGTTGTCAGCAATATCACTTTCTTGCTTTCTAAGAAACTGCTTGATTTCTTCGCAAACTGCTTGATTTCTTCGAAAAATGAACTCCCTATTTTCAAAGTTGTCAGCAATATCACTTTCTTGCTTTCTAAGAAACTGCTTGATTTCTTCGCAAACTGCTTGATTTCTTCGCAAAATGAACTCCTTATTTTCAAAGTTGTCAGCAATATCACTTTCTTGCTTTTTAAGAAACTGCTTGATTTCTTCGTGCAGTTCGAAGACACGACTAAGCACCCGGCCACGGGAAAGCCATCTCACTTCTGTGTGGAAAAGAAGAACACTATGCTCAAATTTCTTCACAAAAAACTTTGAAGAGACAGTGATTCAGGGCTCGTCCTCTGATAAAATTTACTGCACGCACAGCAATTGACAAAACATTCTTCAGGTGTTCTGGCAGCGTCTTCGTGGCAGGTACGCGACGATGCAACACACAGTGCGTGGCAGTGACATGGGGCATCTCCTTCTTCACGAGGGTAGCAAAGCCTGATTTGTTTCCTAGTATGGCAGGAGCTCCATCAGTACAAAGTGACCCACACACATTGAGAGTCATCCCACGCTTCAAGAAGAAATCTTTCACTAGATTGAACACATCGATTGCTTTTGTGGTTGTTGTCAGCGGTTCACAAAACAAGAATTCTTCCATCACTTCTTTCTCCTTCACATACCGCACAAATACCAACAACTGACTACAAAAACTGACGTCAGTTGACTCATCTAACTGAAGACTCACTTTGACAGGACTAGCTTTGATGTCTGCGATCACCTGCTGCAAGATATCTCTACTCATGTCACCAATCCTGGAATGGATAATGTCGTTTGACAAGGGTACCTGTTGAAATTTATTTTGTGCCTCAGTCCCCAACACTACTTTTGCCATTTCTAGTGAACAAGGTTTCACCAGTTCTTCTGCAATTGTATGAGGCTTTTTTTTTGGCACACAAGAAAGCAACTTGATAAGATGCTTGCAACATTGCATGCAACTTGCAACAATGGCTTCTCAATCGGCAAGAATCATTGCATTGGCAGGGTACCGCCACGATCAAATCGTTCCCTCTTGATCTTCAAGCTGTTGAAGTCATGCCCAGAATTTGTACCTCCATGCCGAATGTTGAAATGCTCATCAAGTCTTGAAGGTTTGAGATTTGCATTTGTAAATACCGTGTTGCACAGTATGCACTGCGGTCGCTGAGTTACATCTTTTTCCGTCAGACAGGTGAAACCGTAACGAACGTAGTCGTCATTCCACTTGCGTTTCTTGGACATGAAAAGTCAGATTTGATTCTATATAAAAAGACATAAAATTAAAACTAGCTACACTTATGGTTATTACTTCAGAAAATAATACATGTTGTCATTTTTTAAAATTGTAAGCGCTCATTCATATCTTTTAATTATATAATATTTGCTAATAATTGAATAAAAATTTATTTAAAAAATAAAATAATTATGAACACCTAAAGTCCTACATTTTTTTTTTTTTTAACCCTTGTAATTTTTTAACAAAAACATTTTAACCCATTCTGCTTTTCTTTAAATACTGTCATACCCTTATTTTTGAATTGAAATTTATTTTGGGGCGGTGTGTCTCGTACCCCCATCTTGGAAGTTTCTTACCTCCAGAGGGTACAGGTACCCCTGGTTAAGAACCTATGCTCTACACCTAAAAACAAGGAAGTTACAGCCGGTGGTCAGATTTTGGTAGACTTTTTTCTGTCGTTTAAAACACCCAGTAGTTTAAAAAAAAACCACTGAAAAACCTTTTATTAGAATTTGTTGCGGGTCTGGTGGTATATTGACCCGTTTATAGTATTACCCCCAGTTCAGCGAGTGATCCAAGATTCTAACCGCCGCTCAAACATGCACGTCATGTCAAGCTCAAACATGTCAAGCTCAAACATGTTATCTTTTTCTTTTGATTCCTGGAAAAATTTCGGCACAAAGTTCCACATACATGCAATGGTCAAGGTCCAAGGCAGTGTTCTGTTCTGCAGTGTTCACTCCAAGGCAGTGTTCTGGGCCCTGTGCTTTTTCTGGTCTTCATCAATGATCTCTCTGTCTCTCTTGAAAATCCTCTCTATCTCTTTGCTGATGACTCCACTCTCTGCCGCTCCATTCCTCATCCCTCAGATCGGCAGTCTGCAGCCACCTCACTCTCTGCAGACCTGGACAAAATCACAGACTGGGCAAACAAGTGGAACATGTCTTTCAATCCTGACAAATCTCACACTCTTACGATGTCTCTCCGAAAAGACCGACTGGACAACCCTCCCATCCACTTTCTGAATAATCCTCTCCAAGAAGTTCTGTCACTCAAGCTTTTGGGTCTCACTATCTGCCATGATCTTTCCTGGGAAAACCACATTTCAAATCTGGCCTCCAAAGCCAGTCGCCGACTGGGCATCCTCCGTCGTGCGAAGTCCTTCCTTGGCACACCTGAGCTCCTCACCACATACGAGGCTTTCATCCGCAGCTCAATGGAATACGCTCTCCCCTCTGGGCTGGTGCTCCTGCCTCGCACCTAGCTCGTCTTCACGCTGTTGAAACCAAAGCGTTCAGAACCACTGGAATCTCCCGCGATGAAGCTACCTCCGAGGGCCTTTCACTTACTCACCGCAGGCAGGTTGGTGGTCTTTCTGTCTCCTACCGACTCCTCTCCGGCCTTGCTCCTCCAGCTCTCTCTGGGCTCTGTCCCCCAAATATTCCTACAGGTCGCACAAGATCTGCCTGCAACCCTCTTATTGTTAAACTGCCAAAATCAAGACTCTCTGCTCACCTTCACTCCTTCATTCCTCTTTTCTCCCGCCTCTGGAACAAACTCCCTCACTCTCTTCAATCCCACTCCTCCCTCCAGGTCTTTAAAACAGCTGTTCACCACCATCTCTTATCTTCCCCATCCAAAACCTTGATATTTTCTACCCTCGCTAATTTCACCCCAAATCCACTTTTTAAAATACCAACTTCTTTCCTGGAAGTCCTTGGTGTCCTTGTGTTTATACTTCTCCCACCCCCCCCCCCCCCCTTCCCACGCCGCCTCCCCCAAGCCCTCTCCCTCCCACACATTCCCGATGTCCCTGCTCTCAAATGTTGTGTTTATGTGCTTCCCCTTCTCTCCCCATCTTGTCTACCGCTCCCCTTTTTATATACTTTGTTTGTTTGTCTGTTTGATTTGTTTGTGTGATAAATGTTAGCTCTTTCACGAGCCTCGATTCTGTATACAAAAAAAATAATAATAATAATAATAATGAAAAAATAAAAAATAAAAATAAAAATGGTCGTCAGTCGTCGCACTAATGACTCAGGCAATCGTCGAGATTAAAAGTGAAACAAATAATCCCGAGATATTTATTTGTATGTTGGAAAAATCATGGTACCCTCTTCTTCTTCTTCATGAAGCTTTTCTTTGGTCGAGACAGAGCATTGTTGCTACGGAAGCCGTTTCTATGGTTACGGTTACAATCCCGGACGAGTCATCGCTCCGCCCCCAGGAAATCAGGGCTGGATGGAATTTCTTCAAGATGTCGGCGATAGCTCTCCAGCCTCTCCTACTCTTCAAGTTGAAACGTCCATCCGAGGGACCGTACACACATTGATGAATCATCCTGCATGTGCAACACCAGGATGGCAGTTTACAGCTGGGTCGGGATTACAGCTGGGTCGGGATTACAGCTGGGTCGGGATTACAGCTGGGTCGGGATTACAGCTGGGTCGGGATTACAGCTGGGTCGGGATTACAGCTGGGTCGGGATTACAGCTGGGTCGATCCCAGACTAGACGGTTTAGAGACGTGTGTGCGTACCACCAGGCCATCCATCCAGCTCCATACACCTGACACCCCAAAACGTGTATAAAAGGTCGAACAGGGCAATAATCAGAATCTTCATCGTGTGCCAGTTGCAGCATTTCCCTGGCGATTTGGGATGAACTTGGCATTTTAAGAGGATGTTGTGGAATATCAAAGGAAGGTTTTTCATTATGAAAATGTTCTGTTCTTGAGTTGCTTGTTCTTTTCACGGTTTCTGGGAAATTGGACCGAGGTTCAAGGAAAGATGTCATTATTCCAGGAAAGTTGCACACGCTTCTACTAGTCCTCGCAGTAATCACTCAGCCACACACTGTATACTCAGGGGGAGGAGGTGGAGGAAGCTATAATTACATGGGATACTAGTGAGGTATGCTTACACATTGTAAGCAATAACGAATCAGACTTCGGAAGTAGGCACATAATAAATAGAAGCTTTATGATTGTAAAAAGCATCACCGACCTGCTGCTAGACATCGATTGAGGTTGATATTACACAGTTTACAGGAATATAAATTACAATTTTCAAATGCTAGATATCGATTAAGGTTAATATTACACAGTTTACAGGAATATAAATTACAATTTTCAAATGCTAGATATCGATTAAGGTTAATATTACACAGTTTACAGGAATATAAATTACAATTTTCAAATGCTAGATATCGATTAAGGTTAATATTACACAGTTTACAGGAATATAAATTACAATTTTGAAATGCTAGATATCGATTAAGGTTAATATTACACAGTTTACAGTAATATAAATTACAATTTTCAAATGCTAGATATTGATGAAGGTTTATATTTCACACTTTACAGTTATATAAATTACAATTTTCAAATGCTAGATATTGATGAAGGTTTATATTTCACAGTTTACAGTTATAAAAATTACAATTTTCAAATGCTAGATATTGATGAAGGTTTATATTACACAGTTTACATTAATATAAATTACAATTTTCAAATGCTAGATATTGATGATGGTTTATATTTCACAGTTTACAGTTATATAAATTACAATTTTCAAATGCTAGATATTGATGAAGGTTTATATTTCACAGTTTACAGTTGTAGAAATTACAATTTTCAAATGTGAGATATCGAATAAGGATTTTATTTCACAGTTTACAGTCATATAAATTACAATTTTCAAATGCTAGATATTGATGAAGGTTTATATTTCACAGTTTACAGTTGTAGAAATTACAATTTTCAAATGTGAGATATCGAATAAGGATTTTATTTCACAGTTTCCAGTTATAGAAATTACAATTTTCAAATGCTAGATATCAATTTAGGTTTATATTACACAGTTTATGCTTATAGAAATTACAATTTTCAAATGGTAGATATTGATGAAGGTTTATATTGCTCTGCTCCTAGCTTCGCCTGCCCGGCTCCTTCGCTGTTTCCTCGGGCCCGCTCCCGTGGGTTGTGGCCATTGTTTGCAGCGGTGGTGGTGGCGGTTTGCCGCCGTGATCTTGATTAGTGGCGGCGGTCGTTTGCCGCTGCATTTGCCGCTTTGCCTCCTCAACCTTGGCCTCGTGCTCGTCTCTTCGCTCCTGTCTGCCCTCTGCTCGGTCCCGGCTCTGCTCCTGGCTTCACCTGCCCGGCTCCTTCGCTGTTTTCCTCGGGCCCGCTCCCGTGGGTTGTGGCCATTGTTTCGCCTCCTCAACCTTGGCCTCGTGCTCGTCTCTTCGCTCCTGCCTGGCATGGCTCTGCGGTACTCCGCCGCAAGGCTTCTTCTGCTTAATACCCGCT
Organism: Myxine glutinosa; assembly: GCF_964187855.1. Taxonomy (NCBI): domain Eukaryota; kingdom Metazoa; phylum Chordata; class Myxini; order Myxiniformes; family Myxinidae; genus Myxine; species Myxine glutinosa. The sequence goes on along the minus strand of NC_136263.1, from coordinate 187,851,070 downwards.
CCACCCTATCATGCATCTCTGCAATCAAATCCAATGGACTCCTGCGACAACCCAGGTACATTCACCGTGGCTCCGGTCGTAAGTTTGTTCATTTACAATCAGGTCACTCCATCCCCGTCCTCTGGTCGGCTCAGCGCACTCCCACTCATCGTCCCAGCGCACCTGGTCACAGCAACGCACACAATCGCACCTCCTGTCTGCGAACCCTGGCCAAATCACCTGAGTTCATCCCCGCCGTACAAAACAACATCAAGCTCACCCTGTTCAATACACGGTCCCTCAACAACAAATGCCTCATCCTGAACGACTACATCCTGGAAAATAAACTGGTCTTTCTCTGTCTCACTGAAACCTGGCAACAACCGCTGGACTACTTCGCACTCAACCTCACCACACCCAATGGATATTCCTACATCAATAAACCACGCTCGGAGGGCCGAGGTGGTGGAATTGCCGTTATTCACCGACAATACATCAGGCCCAGCCTCATCTCCATCGCATCTGCTCCATCATTTGAACACCTGGCTTTTAAACTCTCTGGTCACACACAGTCAGTCATGGCTGTTGTCTACCGCCCTCCCAAACCACACCCATCATTCCTGTCTGACTTCTCCTACTTTCTGACCCAGCTATGTTCCCTCTCCCCCTCAATCCTCCTCCTTGGTGATTTCAATATCCACATGGACTCCACTGACTCCACGATAACCACTGACTTCACTGATTTACTCACCTGCTTTAACCTCACTCAACATGTCAACTTTCCTACCCATAACCGTGGTCACATTTTGGACCTTGTCTGCTCTACTGGATTAATTTTGCACCATCTCTCTGGCTCCGACCTCACCCTCTCTGACCACTTAGCCATCACTATGACCATCAACATCCCCGCCCCAACACCAAGGCATTATCGCACTATCAACTTCCGTAAGCTAAACGCTCTTTCACCTACCTCATTCTCATCCACCCTCTCTGAAAAAATGTCCACTTCTCCCTTCGTTGACCTCCACAACCCTTCTGATCTCACTGACTACTACAACCACACTCTCTCCTCCTGCCTTGACCAACTTGCACCTATAAAAACCAAAACAGTTTCTTTCACCCATTCTGCTCCCTGGTTTACCCCTGAACTCCGCCTGATGAAAACTCGTGCTCGCCAACTTGAAAGACTCCGCAATAAAACAGGTCTCACAATTCACTCCCAAGCCTACAAGGACCACCTACAACACTACAAAGATGCCCTCTCCCGCGCCCGCTCCGCCTACTACTCTCAAATTATCCACTCTGGCTCCGGAAACCCAAAAGCTCTCTTCTCTACAATAAACAAACTCCTCAGCCCCCTGAACACCACCACCCAGTAGTTCACAGTAGACAACTGCATCTCCTTCCTTTCATTCTTCCAACACAAAGTTGAAAACATCTACAACAGCTTGACCACCGCCGCACCCGCTCCCCCTCAAACCACCTGCCCCCCCTTATCCTGCCATCCCCTGTCTCAATTCTCCCCAATCTCCCCTACTGACCTCTCTGAACTCCTCATAGGAATGAAAACTGCCACCTGCACTCCTGACTCCATCCCCTCCAGCTTTGTCAAGGCCTCCCTTCCTGCTCTCTCTCCACTTATCATTGCAACAATAAACTCCTCCCTGTCTACAGGCATCGTCCCACCATCCCTCAAAATTGCTGCTGTTACCCTTATTCTGAAAAAACCTGGACTAAACCCTGATACCCGAAACAACTTCAGACCCATCTCCAACCTACCCTTTCTGTCGAAAGTTTTGGAACGCGCTGTAGCCGCTCAACTCAAACATCACCTCTCTGCCAATAACCTGTATGAAACATTCCAATCCGGATTCCGCTCCAACCACAGTACTGAAACTGCTCTCCTCAAAATCACCAACGACCTTCTCCTCTCCTCTGACGCTGGCAACCTCAACATTCTCATCCTCCTCGACCTCAGCGCCGCCTTTGACACCATCGATCACAACATCCTCCTCACCCGACTTGAAACCACCTTTAACGTTGCTGGCACTGCCCTCTCTTGGATTAAATCATACCTCTCTGACAGACGCCAGTTGTTCTCCATCAATAACTGCAAATCCCCCATACCACTGCTCCCCTCCCCCAAGGTGTCCCCCAAGGTTCAGTTCTTGGCCCCCTCCTCTTCATCCTGTACCTGTCCCCCTTGGTCACTTAATCCGCCATCATGGTCTCCAATTCCACTGCTTCGCCGATGACATCCAGCTTTTCATCTCCACCAAGTCCATCTCCACCGCCACCCACTCTATCCTGACAAACTGCAGCACTAAAATAAAATCCTGGCTTCAAATGAACTTCCTCAAACTTAACTATGATAAATCTGAAATAATCATCATTGGCCCAAAAACGCTCATAAAATCCACCAATAACTTTGCCCTCAACATCGATGGTATCCCACTATCCACCTCCCCTCACATCCGGAATCTTGGCATCATCTTTGACCAAACCCTCTCCTTCGACAAATACACTAAACAGATCACAAAGACAGCCTTCTTCCACCTGAAAAACATCGCCCGTCTCCGTCCATCCCTCTCCTCCATGGCTGCAGAAACCCTCATCCACGCCTTCATCACCTCCCGTCTGGACTACTGCAATAGCCTCCTCTATGGTTCACCCTCAACAATCACCAATAAACTCCAATACATTCAGAACTCCGCTGCCCGTCTACTCACCCATTCCCGGACCCGTGACCACATCACCCCCGTCCTTTACAAGCTTCACTGGCTCCCCATCTCCCAGAGAATCCAGTACAAAATCCTCCTCTTGACCTACAAAGCCCTCCATAACCTGGCCCCATCCTACCTGGCTGACCTCCTCTCCAGTCACACTCCCAACCGCAACCTCCGCTCTGCTGGTACCAACCTCCTGACTCCCCCCCATCCGGACCAAATTCAGATCCTGGGGGGACAGGGCCTTCTCCATCGCTGCTCCCACCCTCTGGAACTCACTACCTCTCACCATCAGAGACTCCTCCTCACTCACCACATTCAAAACATCACTCAAGACCCACCTGTTCAACACTGCATTCAACATTTAACCCACAGCATTTAACCCCTGACTATCTCTTCTCTTTCTCCCTCCTTTTTGCTTTGAATATTTCCCTATTGATTCTTGTTTTTTGCAATTGTTTTTATGTTTTGCTATGCATTATGTTTTGCACTCTGTCAAAGCTTCTTTGGGCTCCCTGAAAAGTGCTATATAAAATAAATGCATTATTATTATTATTATTATTACTTGGGCATGCCCGTACTATATATATATCTAAAATTATATCCCCCCCCTCTATTTACATGAAATGGTTTGGTCCATTCGCAAAGCCAAAGCGAACGGCTTGCGAGTACGGTGACAATCCCCCCCCCCCCTCTATTTACATGAAATGGTTTGGTCCAAAGCGAACGGCTTGCGAGTACGGTGACAATCCCCCCCCTCTATTTACATGAAATGGTTTGGTCCAAAGCGAACGGCTTGCGAGTACGGTGACAATCCCCCCCCTCTATTTACATGAAATGGTTTGGTCCAAAGCGAACGGCTTGCGGAGTTTGGTAAAGAAATCGCCATAGCTCGGTAACTACTTCTCCGATTAATATGAAACCTTGAAAAGGCACATCCTCGGGTCCCCAGCAATATACCTGGCAAGTTTCAAGTATATCGGACCGGTAGTTGTCGAGAAACAGCGGTCGCATACACACAGACACACACACACACAGAGATTACTGGAATTATAGATAGATTATATTTCACAGTTTACAGTTATAGAAATGACAATTTTCAAATGTGAGATATCGAATAAGGATTTTATTTCACAGTTTACAGTTATATAAATTACAATTTTCAAATGCTAGAGATCGATTGAGGTTTTTATTTCACAGTTTACAGTTATAGAAATGACAATTTTCAAATGCAAAATATCAATTTAGGTTTATATTACACAGTTTACAATTATAGAAATTACAATTTTCAAATGCTAGATATCGATTGAGGTTTTTATTTCACAGTTTACAGTTATATAAATTACAATTTCCAAATGCCAGATATCAATTTAGGTTTATATTACACAGTTTAAGGTTAGAGAAATTACAATTTTCAAATGCTAGATATCGAATAAGGTTTATATTACACAGTTTACGGTTATAGAAATTACAATTTTCAAATGTTAGATATCAATTTAGGTTTATATTACACAGTTTATGGATATATAAATTACAATTTTCAAATGCTAGATAATGATTGAGGTTTTTATTTCACAGTTTACAGCTATATAAATTACAATTTTCAAATGCCTGATATCAATTTAGGTTTATATTACACAGTTTACGGTTAGAGAAATTACAATTTTCAAATGCTGGATATCAATTTAGGTTTATATTACACAGTTTACGGTTATAGAAATTACAATTTTCAAATGCTAGATATCGATTGAGGTTTTTATTTCACAGTTTACAGTTATAGAAATTTCAATTTTTAAATGCTAGATATCAATTTACGTTTATATTACACAGTTTACGGTTATAGAAATTACAATTTTCAAATGCTAGATATCGAATAAGGTTTATATTACACAGTTTACAGTTATAGAAATTATAATTTTCAAATGCTACACATCAATTGAGGTTTATATTACACAGTTTACAGTTGTATAAATTACAATTTTCAAATGCTAGATATCAATTTAGGTTTATATTACACTGTTTACAATTATAGAAATTATAATTTTCAAATGCTAGATATCAATTTCGGTTTATATTACACAGTTTACAGATATAGAAATTACAATTTTCAAATGCTAGATATCGATTGAAGTTTTTATTTCACAGTTTACAGGTTTTTTTTTGGGTTTTTTTTGTATACAGTCGATGTATACAACATACAAAAAAAAACTTTAAAAAACTGTAAACTGTGAAATAAAAACTTCAATCGATATCTAGCATTTGAAAATTGTAATTTCTATATCTGTAAACTGTGTTTACTATATCTGTAAACTGTGTCTCTCGTGAAAGAGCTAACATTTATCAAACAAACAAATCAAACAAACAAGCAAACAAAGTATATAAAAAGGGGAGCGGTCGACAAGATGGGGCGAGAAGGGGAGGAAGCACACAAACACAACATTTGAGAGCAGGGCCATCGGGAGATGTTTTTGGAGGGAGAGGGCCTGGGGGGAGGCAGGAAAGGTATAAAACGCAAGGACAACGAGGACTTCCAGGAAAGAAGTCAAAAGTCACCTCAAAAAAGTGGATTTGGGGTGAAATTAGCGGGGGTAGAAAAGATCAAGGTTTTGGATTGGGGAAGATAAGAGATGGTGGTGAACAGCCGTTTTAAAGACCTGGAGGGAGGAGTGGGATTGAAGAGAGTGAGGGAGTTTGTTCCAGAGGCGGGAGAAAAGAGGAATGAAGGAGTGAAGGTGAGCAGAGAGTCTTGATTTTGGCAGTTTAACCATAAGAGGGTTGCAAGCAGATCTTGTGCGACCTGCAGGAATATTTGGGGGGCAGAGCCCAGAGAGAGCTGGGGGTGCAACGCCGGAGAGGAGTCGGTAGAAGACGGAAAGACCACCAACCTGCCTGTGGTGATTAAGTGAAAGGCCCTCGGAGATAGCGTCATCGCGGGAGATTCCAATGATTCTGAACGCTTTGGTTTCAACAGCGTGAAGACGAGCTAGGTGTGAGGCAGGAGCACCAGCCCAGAGGGGAGAGCAGTACTCCATTGAGCTGCGGATGAAAGCCTTGTATGTGGTGAGGAGCTCAGGTGTGCCAAGGAAGGACTTCGCACGACGGAGGATGCCCAGTCGGCGACTGGCTTTGGAGGCCAGCTTGGAAATGTGGTTTTCCCAGGAAAGATCATGGCAGATAGTGAGACCCAAAAGCTTGAGTGACAGAACTTCTTGGAGAGGATTATTCAGAAAGTAGATGGGAGGGTTGTCCAGTCGGTCTTTTCGGAGAGACATCGTAAGAGTGTGAGATTTGTCAGGATTGAAAGACATGTTCCACTTGTTTGCCCAGTCTGTGATTTTGTCCAGGTCTGCAGAGAGTGAGGAGGCTGCAGACTGCCGATCTGAGGGATGAGGAATGGAGCGGCAGAGAGTGGAGTCATCAGCAAAGAGATAGAGAGGATTTTCAAGAGAGTCAGAGAGATCATTGATGAAGACCAGAAAAAGCACAGGGCCAAGAACACTACCTTGGGGACCTCCAGCCTGAACAGGAAGGGGAGATGAGAGAAACCCATTCAGGGCCACACGTTGACTACGACTAGAGAGGAAGTCCGCCAGCCATGTGTGGAGATTTCCATGGATACCAAAGGAGGAGAGTTTGGTGAGCAGAGCATGGTGCCAGACCGTATCGAAGGCATGTGATATGTCGAGGGAGATAGCTCTAATTTCCTGTTTGGCATTGAGGACCTCCATCCATTGTTGAGACAGCAGAAGCAGCATGTCCAGAGTAGAGTGACCTGGTCTGAATCCAAATTGAAGATCAGAGATCAAACCACTTGAGAAGAGGAAGGATTTGCTATCCGAGGCAATGATGGATTCCATGACTTTGCTGATAATTGGGAGCAGGCTGATTGGGCTGTTGCTGCAAGGATTTGTTTTTGCACATTTTTTGTGTGAAGCGGTAATGTTTGCTGATTTCCAAGATGATGGCAGATGACGTTGAGCAAAAGAGAGGGTGAAGAGAACAGAGAGAGGGTGAGATAGAGCAGTAGAGCAGGATTTTAGGACCCGTGGGCTGATGCCATCTGGTCCAGTTGCAGAATCATAGTCGAGGATTGACAGAAACACAGAGTCCAGGAGCAGCTGGGTTCGCCTGGGTAATGTGGGTACAGACAGAGATGGGGTTGGGACACAAGATTTTGAGGCAAACACAGAGTTGAGGCATTTGGCTTTCTCACGTGCAGTGTCAACTGTGTACCCATTTGAGGATTGAAACTAAGATGGAGGGGGAACAAACACCAGAAACAGATTTGACCAGACGCCACCAGGATTTGGAGGAAGGAAACAGGTTTGAGAGTCAGTCTTCAGAGTACAGAGATATTGCTTCCTGGCTCTCCTGAGGGTAGACACACACTTGTTCCGAGCTTGGTGGAAGGAACTGAGATTGCCATCAGTTGGATTAGCCTTCCAAGAGGCAAAGGCAAGTCGTTTCAGGGCAACTGCCTCACCACAAGATTCCATGTACCATGGACGGGAGGAAGGGTATGACAACTGAAGACGAGACGGGATAAATCTGTGCATGAATGAATGAATGAATGAATGATCGTTTTGAGGCCATTTTTCCCCGCTAAAGCGGGGGTTAGCCTTGCGTGCCCCATGACCTCGTGGTTCCCTTTTTGAGGCAGGTTATATGGCCAGATGCCCTTCCTGATGCCAACCCTTAGTCACCACTTACGATGAGCAGTGATATGGTGTACCTATTCTAAACCGGGGTACACACCGGGATCATTCATCCCAGCAAGCTGGTACTCAATTTGCCGACCTCGGAAGGATGACAGGCTGAGTCAACCCCCCTGGTGTTAATTCAGCGATCGACCGGGATTCGAACTCAGGATCCGAGGATCCCAAGCCAGCACCCTAACAGCTAAGCCAACACCAGGCATGAGAGAGAGCAATTTACTTTGGAAGAATTCCCAGGATGAGTTGATGTCAGAGGCAGTTGAGATGGGAGACCAGTCCAGATGATGTATGGCTGCTTGAAGACCGTGCCAGTTGGCCTGAGTGAAATGCCAGACTCATCGACGCTGAGGAGGCTCTCTGAGAATGGTCAGAGAGATGTCCACTTTAACAAGCACATGATCAGAATAACCGATTGGGGCAAAAGAAGAGCATCAGACATTTGCAGGCATATTTGTCATAACCAAGTCAAGAAGAGAAGATACTCCATTGACTGAGAACTGGGTCGGAAAATTGACAGAATGTGTCAGTCCCAATGAGTCGCAGAAGTATTTTGCTGAGATGCCATGACTGGTGAGAGAGGAACCCACACCCAGCCAGCTGGTATGATGACAGTTGAAGTCACCACATATGAGGAAGAGAGAGAGTTGGGATGAGTGAAATAGAGGTTGGTCCATGTTGTCAGACAGGGAGATGTATATGGAGTCATCACTCCATTGATGGAAAAAACCGCTTCCGGTCCGGTCGTGAGAGGACGCTGGTGTCACTTGCTCGACGCTTCTCTGACTGGACCATTGTCCGTATCTTGCTTTTCTGGTGGTCGTGGCGGATTTTTGGCCATTGAGTCTGCCCTCTGCATGGTCCCGGCTCTGCTCTGCTGCTCCTGGCTTCACCTGCTCGGCTCCTTCGCTGTTTACTCGGGCCCGCTCTCGTGGGTTGTGCCCATTGTTTGCAGCGGCGGTGATGGCGGGTTGCCGCTGTGATCTTGATTAGCGGCGGCGGTCGTTTGCCGCTGCATTTGCCGCTTTGCCTCCTCAACCTTGGCCTCGTGCTCGTCTCTTCGCTCCTGTCTGCCCTCTGCATGGTCCCGGCTCTGCTCCTGGCTTCACCTGCTCGGCTCCTTCGCTGTTTCCTCGGGCCCACTCCCGTGGGTTGTGAGGATTGTTTCGCCTCCTCAACCTTGGCCTCGTGCTCGTCCCTTCGCTCCTGCTGGCATGGCTCTGCGGTACTCCGCCGCAAGGCTTCTCCTGCTTAATACCCACTCCACCCCATCATGCATCTCTGCAATCAAATCAAATGGACTCCTGCGTCGACCCAGGTACATTCACCGTGGATCCGGTCGTAAGTTTGTTTATTTACAATCAGGTCACTCCATCCCGTCCTCTGGTTGGCTCAGCGCACTCCCACTCATCGTCCCAACGCACCTGGTCACAACAACGCACACAATCGCACCTCCTGTCTGCGAACCCTGGCCAAATCACCTGAATTCATACCCGCCGTACAAAACAACATCAAGCTCACCCTGTTCAATACCCGGTCCCTCAACAACAAATGCCTCATCCTGAACGACTACATCCTGGAAAATAAACGGGACTTTCTCTGTCTCACTGAGACCTGGCAACAACCTCTGGACTACTTCGCACTCAACCTCACCACACCCAATGGATAATCTTACATCAATAAACCACGCTCGGAGGGCCGAGGTGGTGGAATTGCCGTTATTCACCGACAAGACATCAGGACCAGCATCATCTCCATCGCATCTGCTCCATCATTTGAACACCTGGCTTTTAAACTCTCTGGTCACACGCAGTCAGTCATGGCTGTTGTCTACCGCCCTCCCAAACCACACCCATCATTCCTGTCTGACTTCTCCTACTTTCTGACCCAGCTATGTTCCCTCTCCCCCTCAATCCTCCTCCTTGGTGATTTCAATATCCACATGGACTCCACTGACTCCACGATAACCACTGACTTCACTGATTTACTCACCTGCTTTAACCTCACTCAACATGTCAACTTTCCTACCCATAACCGTGGTCACATTTTGGACCTTGTCTGCTCTACTGGACTAATTTTGCACCATCTCTCTGGCTCCGACCTCACTCTCTCTGACCACCTAGCCATCACTCTGACCATCAACATCCCCACCCCAGCACCAAGGCATTATCGCACTATCAACTTCCGTAAGCTAAACGCTCTTTCACCTACCTCATTCTCATCCACCCTCTCTGAAAAAATGTCCACTTCTCCCTTCGTTGACCTCCACACCCCTTCTGACCTCATTGACTACTACAACCACACTCTCTCCTCCTGCCTTGACCAACTTGCGCCTATAAAAACCAAAACAGTTTCTTTCACCCATTCTGCTCCCTGGTTTACCCCTGAACTCCGCCTGATGAAAACTGGTGCTCGCCAACTTGAAAGACTCCGCAATAAAACAGGTCTCACAGTTCACTCCCAGGCCTACAAGGACCACCTACAACACTATAAAGATACCCTCTCCCGCGCCCGCTCCGCCTATTACTCTCAAATTATCCACTCTGGCTCCGGAAACCCAAAAGCACTCTTCTCTACAATAAACAAACTCCTCAGCCCCCTGAACACCACCACCCAGTCATTCACAATAGACAACTGCATCTCCTTCCTTTCATTCTTCCAACGCAAAATTGAAAACATCTACAACAGCTTGACCACCGCCGCACCCGCTCCCCCTCAAACCACCTGCCCCCCCCCCTTATCCTGCCACCCCCTGTCTCAATTCTCGCCAGTCTCCCCTACTAACCTCTCTGAACTCCTCATAGGAATGAAAACTGCCACCTGCACTCTTGACCCCACCCCCTCCAGCTTTGTCAAGGCCTCCCTTCCTGCTCTCTCTCCACTTATCATTGCAACAATAAACTCCTCCCTGTCTACAGGCATCGTCCCACCATCCCTCAAAATTGCTGCTGTTACCCCCATTCTGAAAAAACCTGGACTAAACCCTGACACCCTAAATAACTTCAGACCCATCTCCAACCTACCCTTTCTGTCAAAAGTTTTGGAACGCGCTGTAGCCACTCAACTCAAACATCACCTCTCTGCCAATAACCTGTATGAAACATTCCAATCCGGATTCCGCTCCAACCACAGTACTGAAACTGCTCTCCTCAAAATCACCAACGACCTTCTCCTCTCCTCTGACGCTGGCAACCTCAACATTCTCATCCTCCTCGACCTCAGCGCCGCCTTTGACACCATCGATCACACCATCCTCCTCACCCGACTTGAAACCACCTTTAACATTACCGGCACTGCCCTCTCTTGGATTAAATCATACCTCTCTGACAGACGCCAGTTCATCTCCATCAATAACTGCAAATCCCCCACTGCTCCCCTCCCCCAAGGTGTCCCCCAAGGTTCAGTTCTTGGCCCCCTCCTCTTCATCCTTTACCTGTCCCCCCTCGGTCACTTAATCCGCCGTCATGGTCTCCAATTCCACTGCTTCGCCGATGACATCCAGCTTTTCATCTCCACCAAGTCCATCTCCACCGCCACCCACTCTATCCTGACAAACTGCATCACTGAAATAAAATCCTGGCTTCAAATCAACTTCCTCAAACTTAACTGTGATAAATCTGAAATAATCATCATTGGCCCAAAAACGCTCATAAAATCCACCCATAACTTTGCCCTCAACATCGATGGTATCCCAGTATCCACCTCCCCTCACATCCGGAATCTTGGCATCATCTTTGACCAAACCCTCTCCTTCGACAAATACACGAAACAGATCACAAAGACAGCCTTCTTTCACCTGAAAAACATCGCCCGTCTCCGTCCATCCCTCTCCTCCGTGGCTGCAGAAACCCTCATCCACGCCTTCATCACTTCCCGTCTGGACTACTGCAATAGCCTCCTTTATGGTTCACCCGCAACAATCACCAATAAACTCCAATACATTCAGAACTCCGCTGCCCGTCTACTCACCCATTCCCGGACCCGTGACCACATCACCCCCGTCCTTTACAAGCTTCACTGGCTCCCCATCTCCCAGAGAATCCTGTACAAAATCCTCCTCTTGACCTACAAAGCCCTCCATAACCTGGCCCCATCCTACCTGGCTGACCTCCTCTCCAGACACACTCCCACCCGCAACCTCCGCTCTGCTGGTACCAACCTCCTGACCCCCCCCCCCCCATCCGGACCAAATTTATATCCTGGGGGGACAGGGCCTTCTCCATCGCTGCTCCCACCCTCTGGAACTCACTACCTCTCACCATCAGAGACTCCTCCTCACTCACCACATTCAAAACATCACTCAAGACCCACCTGTTCAACACTGCATTCAACATTTAACCCACAGCATCTAACCCCTGACTATCTCCTCTCCTTCTCCCTCCTTTGTGCTTTGAATATTTCCCTATTGATTCTTCTTTTTTTGAAATTGTTTTTATGTTTTGCTATGCATTATGTTTTGCACTTTGTCAAAGCGTCTTTGGGCTTCCTGAAAAGCGCTATATACAATAAATGCATTATTATTATTATTATCACTGTTTGGAGGACGGTACAAAACACATATGAACAAAAGGTGGGAGCAGAGAGGAAACCGTTGTCCCCCAAAATAGGTATTTGCTTTTTTCTCAGAAACCACACACGCAATTTTGATGAAACTTCACCACAATCTTAATCACCCATGATGTACCAATATTTGTTCAAGGCATTAGAAAAATTGGTGTCTTAGGAGGTTGGGGTTGGGGGGTGGGGGGTGGGAGATTGCCCCCCCCCCAAATAGGTATTTTTTGTTTGTTTGTTTAAAGTCTTATGATCATGTTAGTATGATTCTACATGCTGCCCTGTCTTCTAGAAACCATTCAAATTGGTTTAAAATACCTTTAGTCGGTGCAGTATACTGTTTATTTTCCCAGGTGAGTGCCTGGGGTATTGCCCCTATGTTTTATGCCTCCACCCCCGAAGGTGTCCGGAGGCATTATGTTTTCGGGTTGTCCGTCCGTCCATCCGGGCTAAACCTCGTTTTTCTCAGCAACCACATGTCCCATTGAGACGAAACTTTAAGGGTAGGAGTGACACCCATGCAGAATGTTTGAATGAAAATTGTGACGCCATAGGTCACGTGCTATGGCAGCCATCTTGGATTAAAAGCAAATAATTTAAAATATATTTCTTGGAAACCGCTGAATGGAAAAAATTGAAACTTAACACATTGTCAAGTTCCCAATGGGGAACAAAAGCATGTAATGAGGACATCATAGGTGAAGTGGTATACCAGCCAAAAGTGTTTTAATCAAATTCTTTATCCTAAAAATCTGAAATTGCATGCACATGATCTATGTCCCATTTGTATTGAAATATTATATTTATGACATCATAGGTCACATGGTTTTGCAGCCATATTGGATTTAACCTGAAACCTAAACAGCCTGAAACTTTAACCTGAAATTTAACCTGAAATGAACAGCATTTGCATATCGAGTCACTAAATTGGGAAACATACTATTTTTGAGGTCAAAAGGTCAAAGGTCAACTCAAGGTCAACCTTCCAAAATCAGCATTTTTCATCTGAAAAATCGTCACTTTTCTTCCGATTGACCCGAGCTTTGTTCATGATTGTCAATTTTAATCTTGATGAAATGGACAATTTGCTGTATCAATGGAATTTTTTTTCTTGTGGAGGGGGGGGGGGGCGGCGGCTTATTTTGCAAGTATCGTGCTCCGCATGACGTATTCTTGTTTGTCTGTTTGTTTGTCACCGGCCTACAGGTCACAATTCCAAACCGATCGTCACAAAACTTCACCAAGTTGTATAGGTGGTCCCAATTGAGAAGCATATATTGTTTTTGGGGTCAAAAGGTCAAAAGGTCAACATAGGCCAAAGGTCACCAACTTTGCCAAATTTCTAAAATCCTCAATTTTCATCTGATTGACTTGAAATTTGAAGAGGACTTGCACATCTGGTCACTTAATTCAACCACCAAGTATATTTGAGGTCAACATAGGCCAAAAGGTCAACATAGGCCAAATTTCTAAAATCCTCAATTTTCATCCGATTGACTTGAAATTTGAAGAGAACTTGCATATCTGGTCACTGAATTCAACCACCAATTCAACCACTTAGCTAACAAACGAGCGCTTGAGCACCATGTCGGTATTTTTGAGGTAAACATAGGCCAAAAGGTCAACATAGCCAAATTTCTAAAATCCTCAATTTTCATCCAATTGACTTGAAATCTGAAGATGACTTGCATATCTGGTCACTGAATTCAACCACAAATTATATTATAGGTGAACATAGGCCAAAAGGTCAACATAGGCCGCATTTCTAAAATCACCAATTTTCATTTAATTGACTTGAAATTCTAATAGGATTTACATATATGGGCACTGAATTAAACCACCAACTATTTTTGAGGTCAACAAAGGCCAAAAGAACAACATAGGCCAAGTTTTTAAAATCCTCAATTTTCATCCGATTGACTTGAAAATTGAACAGCATTTGCACATTGAGTCACTAAATAGGGAAACTAACTATTTTTGAGGTCAAAAGGTCAAAGGTCAACTCAAGGTCAACCTTACAAAATCATCATTTTTCATCTGAAAAATCTTCACTTTTCTTCCTGTTGACCCGAGCTTTGATCAAGATTGTCAATTTTAATCTTGATGAAATGGACAATTTGCTGTATCAATGGAATATTTTTTCTTTGGGGTGGGGGCGGATTTTGCAAGTATCGTGCTCCGCATTACATCTTCTTGTTTGTCTGTTTGTTTGATTGTTTGTTTGTCCGCACAGAATAAATATGATTTTCTCTGCATCCATTGGTCCGATTGACAGGAAATTTTCACCATGGGTGCAACTCCACCTGAAGAATTTTTTAATGATAATTATGACGTCATAGGTCACGTGGTTCGGCCGCCGTCTTGGAAAAATCGAAAAAAATTGCACCTCTATATCTCGGAAAGTGCTGAATAGAAAGAATTGCGGACATGGCTCATTGTAAAGAGCTCTCCATGGGGAATAAAACATGTTAATGATGATGTCATAGGTGCCTTCATTATGACATCATAATTCGATAAGTACAAAACTTTATCCAATCAAGATGAAATTTCTTGAGCGCCATGTCGGCATAAACTGGTGTAGAAAAAAAAAATGATGACGTCATCGGTCATGTGGTTCGGCCGCAGTCTTGGAAAAACCGAAAAACTTTGCACCTCTATATCTCCGAAAGTGCTGAATAGAAAAAATTGAGACATGGCTCATTGTAAAGAACTCTCAATGGGGAATAAAATATGGTAATGATGATGTCATAGGTGCCTCAATTATGACGTCATAATTCGACAAGTACAAAACTTCATCCGATAAAGATGAAATTTCTTGAGCATAATCTAGGAATAAATTAGTTTAGAAAAAAAAATGATGATGACGTCATCGGTCACGTGGTTCGGCCGCCATATTTGTTTTAACACAAAAGCCTTAAAAACAACTGAAAATACATCCAGGCGAGGGTTTGCATTCTCTGATTGCTCATTTTCTTGTTTTATTTTGTGTTTTACAGATGCGTTTATGTTTTTTTACATACATTTTCGTTTACGGATGCTTTTTCTTTTTTTAATTTACAGACATCATTGTCATGTTTGTTTCACAGTTTGCAATTGTAGAAATTACAATTTTCAAATGCTTTATATCGATTGAGGTTTTTTTTTTATTAAACAGATGCTTTGACGGTTGTCTATGTAAATTTTCATTTATGGAGGCTGGTGCGTTGGTACTGTGATTTTTTTCCTGGCGTATCGGCTTTGATGTCCGGCGGGCGGCACGCTTTGATGTACATCACCCGGACGGTACCAAACATTAATATCAGTCAGTGAGTGTGCGGTTAGAAAGAGTTTTGTATATTAGATACAGTATAACAGCAAAGGCATTTAAATGTTACGATTTTCTTTAATTCATTCAGTGTCTGAACTCATCATCCTACAGGGAATGTCCAATTTATCACTCCCTTCTAATCTGTGAATTGTACGTTTTGGAGAACTGTGCACTGCCAATGAATTCAAGCAAAGATTAGTGTTTTAGTTCCAATTTTATTGTGTCAACTGTTGCCCGAGGTTTATAGGTCAAGACTAAAGAAATACACAGAACATGCAGTAAGTACAAAGATAGAAAAGATGAGACGATGGCAGGAAAATGCAATATTGCGAGCATTCCTCGAGAGGCTAAAGACGTGTTTGTTTCTCCTCTCATTGGTGTGGGTTCAATTCCCATTGCCGCCCGTTCTCGCCAACCTGCATTTGGCAAGTGCGGGGAATGTAACAAACACCTTTCATTGTGAGGTGCAGGAGGCTTTCGGGCTTAATGTTAAGGCATGGTACTTCACAAATATATATACACGTATATATATATATATATATATATATATATATATATATATATATATATATATATATATATATATATATATATATATATATATATATATATATATATATATATATATATATATATATATATATATATATATATACAGTGCCTTCAGAAAGTATTCACACCCCCTTGACTTTTTTTTACATTTTGTTGTTACAGCCTGAATTTAAAATGCAGAAAATTAAGATTTTTTTTGTCACTGATCTACACATAACACCCCATAATGTCAAAGTGGAATATTATTTGAAAAATGTTTACAAAAATTTTTTAAACTAGGGCATGCCCGTACGTGGGTGCAAAAAAACATGCGTGCAAACAACAACAACAAAAAAAAACTTTGAAACCACGTGGCAGTAACGACCACAGAACCCCCCCCCCTCTATTTACATGAAATGGTTTGGTCCATTCGCAAAGCCAAAGCGAACGGCTTGCGAGTACGGTAGAACCACCCCCTCAATTTACATGAAATGGTTTGGTCCATTCGCAAAGCCAAAGCGAACGGCTTGCGAGTACGGGTAAATAAATCGCCATAGCTCGGTAACTACTTCTCCGATTAATATGAAACCTTGAAAAGGCACATCCTCGGGTCCCCAGCAATATACCTGGCAAGTTTCAAGTATATCGGACCGGTAGTTGTCGAGAAACAGCGGTCACAGACAAACACACACACACACACACACACACACACACACACACACAGACACACACACAGAGATTACTGGAATTATAGATAGATGAAAAGCTGAAATGCCTTGAGTCAATAAGTATTCAATCCCTTTGCTATGACACTCCAAATTGAGCTCAGATGCATCAAATTTCCTTTGATCATCCTTGACATGTCTCCACAACTCGAAATGTCTCAAAAAATCTCAATTTAATCAATTAAAATTCAATTCTTAACCTCACCTCACCAACCGCATGTCCGCAATCCCTCTCCCAACCCCAAGTCCTCACCGATCCCCCCCCCCTCCCCTACCCAACTCAAAGTGCTCAACTCCTTCCCCCAAATCTTTGTGCCTTGACATGAATAAGCATGAATAAATAAACAGATAACTAAGATAACGGCCTAGCCCCCCAGCTCTATCTGTGCTCGGTCCCCTAAATATTCCTACAGGTCGCACAAAGGACACCAAGGACTTCCAGGACAGAAGTTGGTATTTCAAAAAAGTGGATTTGGGGTGAAATTAGCGGGGGTAGAAAAGATCAAGGTTTTGGATGGGGGAAGATAAGAGATGGTGGTGAACAGCTGTTTTAAAGACCTGGAGGGTGGAGTGGGATTGAAGAGAGTGAGAGAGTTTGTTCCAGAGGCGGGAGAAAAGAGGAATGAAGGAGTGAAGGTGAGCAGAGAGTCTTGATTTTGGCAGTTTAACCATAAGAGGGTTGCAGGCAGATCTTGTGGAACCTGTAGGAATATTTGCGGGACAGAGCCCAGAGAGAGCTGGGGGCGCAAGGCCAGAGAGGAGTCTGTAGAAGACGGAAAGACCACCAACCTGCCTGCGGTGAATGAGTGAGAGGCCGATGGAGTTAGCTTCATCGTGGGAGATTCCAATGATTCTGAACGCTTTGGTTTCAACAGCGTGAAGACGAGCTAGGTGTGAGGCAGGAGCACCAGCCCAGAGGAGAGAGCAGTATTCCATTGAGCTGCGGATAAAAGCCTTGTATGTGGTGAGGAGCTCAGGTGTGCCAAGGAAGGACTTCGCACGACGGGGGATGCCCAGTCGGCGACTGGCTTTGGAGGCCAGATTTGAAATGTGGTTTTCCCAGGAAAGATCATGGCAGATAGTGAGACCCAAAAGCTTGAGTGACAGAACTTCTTGGAGAGGATTATTCAGAAAGTGGATGGGAGGGTTGTCCAGTCGGTCTTTTCGGAGAGACATCGTAAGAGTGTGAGATTTGTCCGGATTGAAAGACATGTTCCACTTGTTTGCCCAGTCTGTGATTTTGTTCAGGTCTGCAGAGAGTGAGGAGGCTGCAGACCTCCGATCTGAGGAATGAGGAATGGAGCGACAGAGAGTAGAGTCATCAGCAAAGAGATAGAGAGGATTTTCAAGAGAGTCAGAGAGATCATTGATGAAGACCAGAAAAAGCACAGGGCCCAGAACACTGCCTTGGGGAACTCCAGCCTGAACAGGAAGAGGAGATGAGAGAAACCCATTCAGGGCCACACGTTGACTACGACTAGAGAGGAAGTCTGCCAGCCATGCGTGGAGATTTCCATGGATACCAAAGGAGGAGAGTTTGGTGAGCAGAGCAGGGTGCCAGACCGTATCGAAGGCACGTGATATGTCAAGGGAGACAGCTCTAATTTCCTGTTTGGCATTGAGGACCTGTTTGGCATTGAGGTTGTGGCTTTTCCCCACACAATACTACAAAAGGTAATTTTTTATTATGTCGAGAAAGACCAAGAGTAACAATAAACATTTGTCAATTTTATATTACTTAATTATCGATGGACAGTATTTTCCCTCGTTACCCTGCGCTCGCGAAGCGCAAAGCAGGGTTAAGCATTCATGTGCGTACGTGTGCCATGTGACGTGTGCCGTGTGCCGTGTGCCGTGTGGCGTGTGCCGTGTGCCGTGTGCCGTACGTGTCTGCATTTTTAAAATTAATTTTCTCGGCAACTGTTGGTCCGATTGACATGAAATTTTCACCATAGGAGGGCCTCCGCCTGTATAATATTTTAATGATTATTATGACGTCATAGGTCACGTGGTACATGCGCCATCTTGGAAAAACTTCACACCTCTATATCTCTGAAACCACTCAATGGAAAAAATTGAGACCTGGCTCATTGTCAACTACTCCCTATGCGGAATAAGATGTGTTAATGATGATGTCATTGGTGCCTTCGTTTTGACGTCATAATTCGACAAATACAACACTTATCCATCCGATCATTATTTTAAAAATTTCAGCAACTGTTGGTCTGATGGACACGAAATTTTCACCATAGGAGCACCTCCTCCTTTAGAATATTTTTATGATAATCGTGACGTCATCAGTCATGTGTTACAGGCGCCATCTTGGAAAAACCGAAAAATGTTGCACCTCTATATCTCCAAAACCGCTGCATGGAAAAAATTGAAACATGGCTCATTGTAAATAACTCCATATGGGAATAGGTGTTGTTAACAATGACGTCATTGGTTCCATAATTATGACGTCATAATTTGACAGGGACAACGCCTCGTCTGATCAGTTTGAAATGTATTGAGCGTGATATATGCAACAATTATATTAGAGAATATAAATTGACGATGTCATCGCTCACATGCTCTTGCAGCCATATTGGATCAAAGAAAAAAAATGTTCAAAAACAGAAGAGTTGGCTCGCAATAAGTTGACTGTGCGGGGTAAGTATTCTATGAATACCATCTAGTTTTCTTCTGCGTTTGCAATTAATATTGTCAGGTAATGGAATGAAATCTCATGTATAAAAATATAAACAATTTATTCAAACTCTTTCAATGCAAACCGTCAGTAATACAATCATTCACCACAAAAGTCAATTCAATATGCTGAATCACAATAACCATTTAATAATTGTATTTAATTCAAAATACTCAGTTAGTAAATGACTATTCTGGTTTGTTCTATGACTATGCTGGTTATTAAATTCTAGCTGCCTCCTCTGTGAATGGACCTAACTGGTGAATTAATGCTCCAACCAGCGCATGTTTACCCACCCTAGCGATGGGTTTAGAAGGCAAATTTGAAGTGGAGTGTAATATTTACTGAAGCTAAACTGGAGAGTTTAAAGAACATCTTCCACCACGCAGTCTTGAGAAAAAAAGGACAGGGGCGGGGTCTGCGAGCGGCAAATTTGATTGGTCGAGATGATGTACCATGCCATAATATTTTCCCACGTACTGCTAAATGGAAGGGGTTTGAAAGTGTCAAAAAAGGCGATTTGTGTTCTATGGTATTCAAGTATATAATTCAATTGAAATAAAATAAAGATTTTAAAGGTGGTAGAAAATATTTTTTGGGAAGTTTTCCACCATTGATGCGGCATCTTTTACACCACCTTATTTCACACGTTACATTCGTTCGAAACTACAGGTTCATTTTCCGATTCGTGTTCAAAATATAACATTCAATTGAAATTAATTTGTTCCTCAATCATTAACTCACGTTTGTAGACAGACAGACAGACAGACAAATATACGGACAAAGTGAACCATTTGCTTAACCCCGCTTTTCACTTCGCACGCATGGAGTAATAACTCGCGAAATTGATACACCCGGAACTTCAGGGTCAAACGTGGTTTGCCATGTGTTTGTGACAAAAAGCATCTTCACAGCAATTACTATGTATTTAATATATCATATATGTACTCACGTTTTGATAGTACATACTTAATAGATGTACTGACATTCACATAGTACGTACTTAATAGACGTACTAACATTCACATAGTTCGTACTTAATAGACGTACTAACATTCACATAGTACGTACTTAATAGACGTACTAACATTCACATAGTATGTACTTAAGAGACGTACTAACATTCACATAGGACGTACTTAAGAGACGTACTAACATTCACATAGCACGTACTTAATAGACGTACTAACATTCACATAGGACGTACTTAATAGACATACTAACATTCACATAGGACGTACTTAAGAGATGTACTAACATTCACATAGTTCGTACTTAATAGATGTACTAACATTCACATAGCACGTACTTAATAGACATACTAACATTCACACGTACTTAATAGACGTACTAACATTCACATAGGACGTACTTAAGAGACGTACTAACATTCACATAGTTCGTACTTAATAGACGTACTAACATTCACACGTACTCAATAGACGTACTAACATTCACATAGGACGTACTTAAGAGACGTACTAACATTCACATAGCACGTACTTAATACATACTAACATTCACACGTACTTAATAGACGTACTAACATTCACATAGTACATACTTAATAGACGTACTAACATTCAAATCGTACGTACTTAATAGACTAAATCAAGTTTAAAATGTACATACTTAATAGATGATTGTGATTTCAACTACTTGAAGCACCAATTACTGGTAAATTGGTTTATTTCAATAATCAGTTCAAGTACCAATTAATTAACATGGAAAGACAAACAAAACTAAGCTAAGGAAGGATGAGACTGACTGCCTACAAAATTCCTCAAGTAACTTGGGAATTGCTTCTTTTCCAGCTGCCTCCCTAGGAATGAGCCTAACTGGTGAATTGATGCTCAAACCAGCATTGCATTAACAAGAACAAGGTTGACGTTCCTCGAGCCATGCGCCAGGGAGTGCACGTGATGGACTGTCAGTGCATGACGTCACACAAAAGAACACGTACGTGCTCCGCTGAGAATTCCAGCAACCAGACGCCAAGTCTGTCAAAAAAAGCCGGCGGTGGAGGAGCTCCAAACCCTTTTCCTCTAAGTTTTCACTTGAACCATCTGCTATTTACGTAGCAGCCTCACAACATGTCCTTCGGGTTGTTCTAGCAATCCGTTCCAACTGGAAACAAAGATGAGGGTTCTCCCTCGTCTGAAGTAAATATCTTGCCTCCAGATATCAGCAACGTAACCCTTCTGGCCTCTCTCGGCACTGGTTGGTTGCATTTACTGTGACGTCATCACGTTAACAGTGACTGACATCCAGAGTGCCATATGGGAAAAGCCTAAGCTATATAACCCTCTCCACATTTTCTCAACTTCGTAGGCTAGTCAGTCGACAAAGCCAGGCCCAAAAAAGACCCCTGGGAGCCTGTCTGGCCCAGAAAGGAGCGTTGGGACAGGCCAAGTGAGACGAGGAGGCCGACCAGGCCAGCTTGGTTGGCTTCCATGTCGTTAGTGGCGATCCTCACTCGTGCTCGTTATCTTGCCCATTTGTCATAAGGTATACATCAACACAAGTGATGACTACAGCTCCCTAAGTCTTGATCAACCACTACTTGGCCTAGCCCTTGAAAACGACATTCCAGGTTGGCCACCTCGCAAGGATCTAAAACTCACTAATGATCATGAATGGTCTACCTGGGAGGAACTACCGTACACGTATATTGATCGTTTTAGCTAAATAACATTTCTGGTCCTGACTTTCCAAAAAAAAAAATCTAACTCATTCATTTCCCTTATTCCCTTTGTGTTTTATGTGTTTATGTTGGTTAACTTACGGTGTCACCAAAGAATAACTTCCCTGAATATGGGACAAGAAAGATTTATTATTCACACAAGGACATAAAGGATGACGTCGACCAAGTCTGCACGTTTGCTTTAGCTATTGATACCTGCATGACATTCCTAAAACACATCCTCACTCAAAACAAACAACATTCCAAGGCCTAATATTTTTACCAACTCATTATTAACTTGAGGGCTGCGATCGGAAATCGCTGATGGTTCCAGGTATAGCCAACCTGTAATATTAGCCAATTGGTAGCACTTGAAACTCGTAATATTAGCCAAAGTAGCACTGCTTCATAATGAAAATAAACGTTGTTTTTTTTCAAAAAAATGGACCAGTGTGGCGGGCACAAGGGACAATAATTCCGCGCACCAGTGGGTGGCGCGAGCGTCCAGGCGGGGAACTTAAATGCATGCCCCGCCTTTCGGCCGATCGGCCACGCCCGGGGGCAAGGCGTGGCCTCGGGAGATATATGCGGGCTCTAAGCTCGAGCCCGCCCAGTGCTGAAGTGACGAGCTCTTAATAAAGACTTGTTGTATCAACGCGTTGTGGCCTACCTCTCTGGCAATCGAGTCATGTGTGCACAGCACCACACTGGTGACCCCGATTGGTTCAGCCGTTGCTGACCCCCGAACGCGCCATGGCTACCAACGCCGTCGCAATCAAACTCCCGGAGTTTTGGGAAGCGCAAGCCGACGTTTGGTTTGTGCAAGCCGAAGCTCAGTTCCAACTCCGGGGCATCACGGCGGACGAGACCCGGTACTACCACATGGTCGCCGCCCTCGGGCCCGGCACAGCCGCCCGCGTCGTGTCCATCCTTCGGCGCCCGCCGGGCGACCACAAGTACGAGGCGCTCAAACGTCTCCTCCTCGCCACGTTCGGGCTCACAGAGATCGAACGTGCCGACCGCCTCCTGGACCTTCCCGCCCTCGGCGACACACGACCATCTGTCGGGATGGATTTCATGCTGTCTCTGCTTTGAGACCAGCACCCGGATTTCTTGTTCCGCGCACTTTTCCTCCGCCAGCTACCGATACAGGTGCGCCTCGCGCTGGCCGGTTCCAACATCACGGAACCCCGCACCCTGGCCGGAGAGGCCGACAAGTTTTTCGCGGCCTGCGACACGCGGTCGGTTTACAGTGCTGCCGTAGTGGATCCCGGTGCAGAGGCTACAGCGCCCCCGGCTTCCCTCATGGCCGCTGCTGTGCCCCGCCCACTACCGCCGCCACCACCACCACCGCCGCCGGCACGGCCGCCGCGGCCGCCACCGCCGCAAACCTGGTGCTACTACCATGCCGGGTTCGGCCGCAAGGCTAAAACGTGCCGCCCTCCCTGTTCTTTTGACGGGTCGGGAAACGACCGGGCCGGCACTCACTTGCGGCCCTGAGGGTCGGCCATTCCGGCAGCCTCCTGTTCATCACGGACACCTTGTCCGGGCGCCGTTTTCTTTGCGACACAGGAGCACAGGTGAGCGTCCTCCCTGCCTCCGCGTCCGACAAGCAAGCCGCGGGCCGGGGCCCCGCTTTGCTTGCCGCCAACGGTACACCCATACGCACATTCGGGAAGCGTTGCCTCTCACTGCGGTTCGGAGGGCAGCACTTTCAATGGTCGTTCGTCACCGCCAGCGTGCCAATGGCCCTCCTCGGCACGGACTTCCTATGTGAGCATGGGCTGTTGGTCGACGTTAAGCGCAGATGTCTCGTCCAGGCCGAAACCTTCAGCTCACTCGCTTGTTCGCTGAGCGGCTCATTGAGCAGCTCGCTGAGCGGCTCACCGAGCAGCTTGCCAAGCGGCTTGCTGAAAGGTTCCATCCCAGCGAGGTTTGTCTGCAGTTTCCGGCAGCGGACGAGTTTACCCGCCTCCTCGCCAGTTTCCCGGCCCTCACGCGGCCCACCTTCTCAGCAGTGGCCGTCAAACACGGGGTGGAGCACCATATCACCACGGTTGGGCCGCCGGTCTACGCCCGGGCACGCCGACTCGACCCCACGAAGCTCGCCGTGGAGAAAACGGAGTTCGCCACGCTGGAGCGGCTGGGGATCATACGGCGCTCCAACAGCGCTTGGGCTTCTCCTCTGCACATTGTGCCGAAGCCCGGCGGAGGATGGCAGCCATGCGGTGACTACCGCTGGCTCAATGATGCCACCACCCCCGACCGCTACGCAGTCCCGCATATCCAGGACTTTTCCGCCCCTTTTGGCAAACACGACCGTGTTCTCCAAGGTGGACCTCATCCGGGGCTACCACCAGGTCCCCGTCCAACCGGACGATGTCCCAAAGACGGCAGTCATCACCCCTTTCGGCCTCTTTGAGTTCCTGCGAATGCCTTTTGGGTTGAAGAATGCGGCCCAGGCATTCCAACGGCTCATGGACAGCGTCTTGCGCGACTTACCTTTCATCTATGTCTACCTGGACGACATCCTAGTCTTGAGCGCGTCCCGGGAGGAGCACCTGCTCCACCTCCGCATGCTTTTCGAACGCCTGGGCCAGCATGGCCTGATCATCAACTCCGCAAAGTGCCGTTTCGGCGTCGCTGCCATCGACTTCTTGGGGCACCGCATCACCAGGCACGGGGCCGTCCCTTTACCGGCCAAGGTGGAGGCAGTCAGGGATTTCCCATGCCCCTGCACGATCAAGGGGCTCCAGGAGTTCCTGGGCATGGTAAATATTTACCCACGCTTCATGCCCCACGTTGCCCAGCTCCTCCGCCCCCTGCACGAGGCCCTCCAGGGCAAGCCGGGCAAAGGTGACATCGCCTTCGGAGCCGATGGCCGCGGCGTTTGCGGGCACAAAGCTGGCCCTGGCCAACGCCACCATGCTGGCGCACCCGGCGCCCGATGCACCGATCGCCCTCACCACCGACGCGTCGGACTACACGGTGGGCGCGGTGCACGAGCAGTGGGTGCGTGGTGCTTGGCAGCCGCTGGCGTTTTTTAGCCGGCAGCTTCGCCTGCACGAACGCCGCTACAGCACCTTCGACCACGAATCTGCTCGGGCTCCACCTGGCGGTCCGACACTTCCGCCATCTGCTCGAAGGCCGCCCGTTCACGGCTTTCGTCGACCACAAGCCACTGGTGTTTGCAATGGCCAAGGTCGCCGAGCCATGGTCGGCACGGCAGCAGCGTCACCTCTCTGCCGTGTCCGAGTACACGACGGACATCCATCACGTCGCGGGTAAAGACAACCCGGTGGCGGATTGTCTTTCCCGGTCCATCGCGCAGGTGGTCCACCTCGGGATCGACTATGCCCGGATGGCGGAGGACCAGACCGCCGACCCCGGCGTCCAGGCCTTGCGGACCGCCGTCATGGGCCTCCGCGTCACCGAGGTGCCGTTCGACATCGTGGGCGCGGCCCTCCTGTGCGACGTCTCCCTCGGCCGCCCTCGCCCCATCGTGCCCGCTGGCTGGCAGCGCCCGGTTTTCGATGCCATCCACGGCCTGTCCCACCTGGGCACGAAGGCCTCCCAGAAGCTCGTCGCGGCGAAGTTCGTCTGGCATGGCCTCAGGAAGGACGTCCGTGACTGGGCCAAGACGTGCCTTGCGTGCCAGCGTGCAAAGGTCCACCGCCACACCCTGGCCCCGTTGGCCCCGTTTACGGTGCCGGAGCGTCGGTTCGACCACGTCCACGTCGACTTGGTGGGACCTCTGCCCCCCTCGCGGGGGTTCACCCACCTCCTCACCATGGTGGACCACACCACACGGTGGCCGGAGGCCATGCCATTGGCGGCGACGTCTGCGGCGGCTGTGGCGCAAGCCTTCATCGCCACTTGGGTTGCCTGGTTTGGCGCCCCCTCGGACATCTCGTCCGACCACGGCCCCCAGTTCACCTCGGAGCTCTGGGGCACGGTGGCGCAAGGGCTCGGCGTCAAACTGCACCGCACCACGGCCTACCACCCCCAGGCCAACGGCCTGTGCGAGCACTTTCATCGCTCGATGAAGGCCGCGCTCCGGGCCAGCCTCCGCGATGGCAGCTGGGCCGACAGGCTCCCCTGGGTCCTGCTGGGCCTCAGGACGGCGCCCAAGGATGACCTGCGCGCGTCCTCGGCGGAGCTGGTCTTCGGGCAACCACTGCGGGTACCGGGCGAATTTATCCCCGACTCCACGGCTCCTTGGTCCGCGGCGCAACAGCGCTCCACCCTGCAGGAGACCGCCCGGAGGTTCGCCCCTGTGCCGACAGCACACCACGGTTGCCCGTCCTCCCACGTCGCCCCGGAGCTTCGCACGGCGGAGTACGTCTTCGTCCGGCACGACACCCACCGGGCACCGCTACGGCCCCTGTACGACGGGCCCTTCCGCGTGCTGGAGACCGGGGACAAATATTTCACCGTCGACATCGGCGGTGCCCCGGATCGTATCTCCGTGGACCGTCTCAAGCCGGCCCACCTTGATCTGGACCACCCCCCGCAAGCAGCTCTGCCTCCGCGTCGAGGCCGCCCCCCGGCGGTCAGACCCCCGGCACCCCCCAGCTCCGCTACCCCCCAACCCTGCACGCATCGCCAGGGGGCGTTTCGGCCGGGTCATCCGGCTTCCCCGCAAGCTCACCCTTCAGGTGCGCGGGAATTCTGGGGGGGCGCGTGTGGCGGGCACAAGGGACAATAATTGCGTGCACCAGTGGGTGGCACGAGCGTCCAGGCGGGGAACTGAAATGCATGCCCCGCCTTTCGGCCGGTCGGCCACGCCCGGGGGCAAGGCGTGGCCTCGGGAGATATATGCGGGCTCTAAGCTCGAGCCCGCCGAGTGCTGAAGTGCGAGCTCTGAATAAAGACTCTTGTTGTATCAACGCGTTGTGGCCTACCTCTCTGGCAATCGAGTCGTGTGTGCACAGCACCACACCAGTACTAAATAGTTGACCAATACTAAACACTCAATACCTCCCTCCAGAATGTTTTTTTATTAAACTAGAACGAGCAATCAAACATTGCATAGCCTCACCCACACTTGTTTTGTGTAGTTTTATCGTACGTATTTTATAGACGTACTCACATTCTAATTGTATCGCACATAGTTTATAGATGTACTCACATTCTAATTGTATCGTACATAGTTTATAGACGTACTCACATTCTAATTGTATCGTACATAGTTTATAGATGTACTCACATTCTAATTGTATCGTACATAGTTTATAGACGTACTCACATTCTAATTGTATCATACATAGTTTATAGACGGACTCACATTCTAATTGTATCGTACATACTTTATAGACGTACTCGCATACTAATTGGATCGTACATACTTTATAGACGTACTCGCATTTTAATTGTATCGTACATACTTTATAGACGTACTCGCATTCTAATTGTATCGTACACACTCTATAGACGTACTCGCATTCTAATTGTATCGTACACACTCTATAGACGTGCTCGCATTCTAATTGTATCGTACATACTCGATAGACGTACTCGCATTCTAATTGTATCGTACACACTCTATAGACGTACTCGCATTCTAATTGTATCGTACACACTCTATAGACGTACTCGCATTCTAATTGTATCGTACACACTCTATAGACGTACTCGCATTCTAATTGTATCGTACATACTCTATAGACGTACTCGCATTCTAATTGTATCGTACACACTCTATAGACGTACTCGCATTCTAATTGTATCGTACACACTCTATAGACGTACTCGCATTCTAATTGTATCGTACATACTCTATAGACGTACTCGCATTCTAATTGTATCGTACAAACTCTATAGACGTACTCGCATTCTAATTGTATCGTACACACTCTATAGACGTACTCGCATTCTAATTGTATCGTACATACTCTATAGACGTACTCGCATTCTAATTGTATCGTACACACTCTATAGACGTACTCGCATTCTAATTGTATCGTACACACTCTATAGACGTACTCGCATTCTAATTGTATCGTACATACTCTATAGACGTGCTCGCATTCTAATTGTATCGTACATACTCTATAGACGTGCTCGCATTCTAATTGTATCGTACATACTCTATAGACGTACTCGCATTCTAATTGTATCGTACATACTCTATAGACGTACTCGCATTCTAATTGTATCGTACATACTCTATAGACGTGCTCGCATTCTAATTGTATCGTACATACTCTATAGACGTGCTCGCATTCTAATTGTATCGTACATACTCTATAGACGTACTCGCATTCTAATTGTATCGTACATACTCTATAGACGTGCTCGCATTCTAATTGTATCGTACACACTCTATAGACGTGCTCGCATTCTAATTGTATCGTACATACTCTATAGACGTACTCGCATTCTAATTGTATCGTACATACTCTATAGACGTACTCGCATTCTAATTGTATCGTACATACTCTATAGACGTACTCGCATTCTAATTGTATCGTACATACTCTATAGACGTACTCGCATTCTAATTGTATCGTACACACTCTATAGACGTACTCGCATTCTAATTGTATCGTACATACTCTATAGACGTACTCGCATTCTAATTGTATCGTACACACTCTATAGACGTTCTCGCATTCTAATTGTATCGTACACACTCTATAGACGTACTCGCATTCTAATTGTATCGTACACACTCTATAGACGTACTCGCATTCTAATTGTATCGTACACACTCTATAGACGTACTCGCATTCTAATTGTATCGTACACACTCTATAGACGTACTCGCATTCTAATTGTATCGTACACACTCTATAGACGTACTCGCATTCTAATTGTATCGTACATAGTTTATAGACGTACTCGCATTCTAATTGTATCGTTCACACTCTATAGACGTACTCGCATTCTAATTGTATCGTACACACTCTATAGACGTACTCGCATTCTAATTGTATCGTACACACTCTATAGACGTACTCGCATTCTAATTGTACATACTTTATGGAGGTACTCGGTTGAAAAAAGATAACGTGGAAAAATTGTAGTGTCCCTTGGCAAATGATGTGAGGACAAACAGACAGACAAACCAACCGACAAACGGACCCAAATGCAACACCCTATCCTCTGGCAAGGGTAAAAATTAAACAGAGAAATAAAAAAAATTGGAAATTGAAAAATTATATAATTGTAAATTCAATGATTGCAAAAAAACAAAAAAGGAAATTAGAAAAATCAAATAATTAAATAATTGGAATTTAAATAATTGAAAATTGGAAAAAAATTAAGAATTGAAAATTTGAAAAAGCATTTAATTTAAAATGAAATAACTGAAATTTGGAGCTAAATAATTGAAAATCGAAAAATAAATAAACTATTGTAAATTTAATAATGGAAGAATTATTCTTCAAAAAGCAGGACACCATGGACACCAAGAATAAACACTTAACGTCTCCCTCCGGGAACCATAATAACATTTTCGTTCCAGGTGACAATCGATATGTATTTTGGTTTCCAGCTTTCCACATTGTACGACCTTTTACATTGTGTATCACTTGCTTTGCATACTGATACACCACCGTCTCTTGGTTTGATTCTTAGTTATACATCGTCAGCTTTGTAAATGCATGGAAAGAGTTTCCCTGGAAAGGTCGTGGCGGCAGAAAACAGTAGATAGGGTTAAATTTTATTTTCATCCATGCATGGGACAGAGTAGCTCAGAGGTAGTGCACATGCAAACATTGGTGATTAATGGAAACATGGATATTGGCAGGAATGGTAGGTAGCTGAGTCATAGATGGGTGATTGTGCCTTGACATAAATAAGCATGAATAAGTAAACAGATAACTAAGTAAATAAATAAATAAATAAACAACAAAGATGTCGTGCAGAGCACAATACTTGCAAAATCCACTCCCTCTTCCCCAAATAAGTTGCCATGGATACATCCATCAAATTGTCCATTTCATTAAGATTTAAATTGACGATCTTAATCATAGCTCGGTTCAATCAGATCGTAATTGATTATTTTTCAGATGAAAATTTGACCTTGATTTTAGACGTTTGACCTTGAATTGACCTTTGACCTTTTGACTCCCAAAATGGTTGTTTTTTTCCAATTCCGTGATGTACTATGCAATTGCTATTTCGTTTTCAGGTTAATCGGATGAAAAGTGACGATGTTTCAGATGAAAATTGATGATTTTATAAGTCTGACCTTGAGCTCACCTTTGACCTTTTGACCTCAAAACATTTTATTTCACAATTCAGTGACACACTATGTAATTGCTATTCAATTTTCAAGTTAATAGGATGAAAAGTGATGATGTTTCAGATGAAAATGGATTATTTTAGAAGTTTGACCTTGAGTTGACCTTTGACCTTCAAATAGTTTGTTTCCCAATTCAGTGAGGACTTTACGAATGCTGTTAAATTTGCAGGTAAATCGGATGAAAAGTGACGATGTTTCAGATGAAAATTGATGATTTTATAAGTTTGACCTTGAGTTGACTTTTGACCCCCAAAATAGTTGTTTTTCCCAATTCCGTGATGTACTATGCAATTGCTATTTAGTTTTCAGGCTAATCGGATGAAAAGTGACTGTGTTTCAGATGGAAATTGATGGTTTTAAAAGTCTGACCTTGAGCTCACCTTTGACCTTTTGACCTCAAAAACAGTTTATTTACCAATTTAGTGACACACTATGTAATTGCCATTTAATTTTCAAGTTAATAGGATGAAAAGTGATGATGTTTCAGATGAAAATTGATAATAATAATAATAATAATACATTTATTTTGTATAGCGCTTTTCAAGAAACCCAAAGACGCTTTGACATAGTACGTAAAACAAAGACAAAAAAGACAAAAATACATCATTAAAAAGCCAAACAGAAAGGAAGGAGAAGGAGAAGAGATGGTCAGGGGTTGAATGCGGTGTTGAACAGGTGGGTCTTGAGTGATGATTTGAATGTGGTGAGTGAGGAGGAGTCTCTCATGGTTTGAGGTAGTGAGTTCCAGAGGGTGGGAGCAGCGATGGAGAAGGCCCTGTCCCCCCAGGATCTGAGTTTGGTCCGGATGGGGGGGGGGGGGGCAGGAGGTTGGCAGCAGCAGAGCGGAGGGTGCGGATGGGAGTGTGTCTGGGGAGGAGGTCAGTCAAGTAGGATGGGGCCAGGTTATGGAGGGCTTTGTAGGTCAGGAGGAGGATTTTGTACTGGATTCTCTGGGAGATGGGGAGCCAGTGGAGCTTATGAAGGACGGGGGTGATGTGGTCCCGGGCCCGGGAGTGGGTGAGTAGACGGGCAGCGGAGTTCTGAATGTATTGAAGTTTATTGATGATATTTGAGAGTGAACCATAGAGGAGGCTGTTGCAGTAGTCCAGACGGGAAGTGATGAAGGCGTGGATGAGGGTTTCTGCAGCTGTGGAGGAGAGGGATGGACGGAGACGGGCGATGTTTTTCAGATGAAAGAAGGCTGTCTTGGTGATCTGTTTGGTGTGCTTGTCGAAGGAGAGGGTTTGGTCAAAGATGATGCCAAGATTCCGGATGTGAGGGGAGGTGGATACTGGGATACCGTCGATGTTGAGGGTGAAGTTGTGGGTGGATTTGGTGAGTGTTTTTGGTCCAATAATGATTATTTCGGATTTATCACAGTTTAGTTTGAGGAAGTTGATTTGAAGCCAGGATTTTATTTCAGTGATGCAGTTTGTCAGGATAGAGTGGGTGACGGTGGAAATTGACTTGGCGGAAATGAAAAGCTGGATGTCATCGGCAAAGCAGTGGAATTGGAGACCATGATGACGGATTAAGTCTGACCTTGAGCTCACCTTTGACCTTTTGACCTCAAAAATAGTTTATTTCCCAATTCAGTGACACACTATGTAATTGCCATTTAATTTTCAAGTTAATAGGATGAAAAGTGATGATGTTTCAGATGAAAATTGATTATTTTAGAAGTTTGACCTTGAATTGACTTTTGACCCCAAAATTAATTGGTTTTTCCAATTCCGCGATGTACGATGCAATTTCTATTTAGTTTTCAGGTTAATCAGATGAAAAGTGACGATGTTTCAGATGAAAATTGATGATTTTATAAGTCTGACCTTGAGCTCACCTTTGACCTTTTGACCTCAAAAACAGTTTATTTCCCAATTCAATGCTGCACTATGTAATTGCTATTTAATTTTCAAGTTAATGGGATGAAAAGTGATGATGGTTGTTCAGATGAAAATGGATTATTTTAGAAGTTTGACCATGAGTTGACGTTTGACCCCAAAAATAGTTTGTTTTTTTCCAATTCTGGGATGTACTATGCAATTTATATTTAGTTTTCAGGTTAATCAGATGAAAAGTGACGATGTTTCAGTTGAAAATTGATGATTTTATAAGTCTGACCTTGAGCTCACCTTTGACCTCAAAAATAGTTTATTTCCCAATTCAGTGACACACTATGTAATTGCTATTTAATTTTCAAGTTAATAGGATGAAAAGTGATGATGTTTCAGATGAAAATTGCTGATTTTATAAGTCTGACCTTGAGTTGACCGTTATCCGTTTGACCTTAAAATAGATGGTCTCCCAATTCAGTGACGCACTATGCAATTGCTGTTTCATTTTCAAGTCAATCGGATGAAAATTGACGATTTTTCAGATGGAAGTTTGACCTTGAGTTGACCTTTGACCGTTTGCCCTTAAAAGAGTTGGTCTCCCAATTCAGTGACGCACTATGCAATTGCTGTTTCATTTTCAGGTCAATCAGATGAAAATTGACGATTTTTCAGATGGAACTTTGACCTTGAGTTGACCAAGAACCCGATGGTCACTCTGGCTGAGCTCCAGAGATCCTGTGTGGAGATGGGAGAAACTTCCAAAAGGACAACCATCACTGCAACACTCCACCGATCTGGGCTTTATGGTAGAGTGGCCAGACGGAAGCCTCTCCTCAGTGAAAGACACATGAAAGCCCACAGAATCTTGTTTCTCACAGTCTGAGAGTCCTTTAGGTGCTTTTTTGCAAACTCCAAGTGGGCTTTTTTGTGTCTTTCACTGAGGAGAGGCTTCCGTCTGACCACTCTGCCATAAAGACCAGATCGGTGGAGTGTTGCAGTGATGGTTGTCCTTCTGGAAGTTTCTCCCATCTCCACACAGGATCTCTGGAGCTCAGCCAGAGTGGCCATCGGGTTCTTGGTCACTTCTCTAACCAAGGTCCTTCTCCCCCGATTGCTCAGTTTGGCCGGGCGGCCAGCTCGAGGAAGAGTCCTGGTTGTTCCAAACTTCTTCCATTTAAGAATTATGGAGGCCACTGTGCTCTTGGGAACCTTCAATGCAGCAGAAATTTTTTTGTCGGCTTCCCCAGATCTGTGCCTCGACACAATCCTGTCTCTGAGCTCTGCAGGCAGTTCCTCCGACCTCATGGCTTGGTTTTTGCTCTGATGTGTCAGCTGTGAGACCTTATATAGGCAGGTGTGTGCCTTTCAAAATCATGTCCGATCAATTGACTTTACCACAGGTGGACTCCAACCAAGGTGTAGAAACATCTCAAAGATGATCAAGAGAAATGGGAGGCACCTGAGCTAAATTTCAAGTGTCATAGCAAAGGGTATGAATACTTATGTAAATGTGATATTTCAGTTTTTTCTTTTTAATAAATTTGCAAAACTTTCTAAAATCCTGTTTTCTCTTTGCCATTATGGGGTATTGAGTGTAGATTGATGAGGTAAAAAATGAATTTAAACGATTTCAGCACAAGGCTGCAACATAACAAAATGTGAAAAAAGTGAAGGGGTCTGAATACTTTCTGAATGCACTGTATATATCGTTTTTGGTCCCATCTCTCAATGATGAAGGTTCATTAAAAATTAAAAAAATCTCGGATCCGGATCTTCACCAAAATTGAATCATTTCTTCCTTGTCACATACCATCGCCAATCCGAATCCGTTCATAACTTTTTGAGATATCCTGTTCACAAACAAACAAAGAAATATGTCGTGCATAGCACGATACTTGCGGAATCCCTAAAAGAAGTTGCCCTTTGGCCTATGTTGACCTTTTGGCCTATGTTTACCTCAAAATAATTAGTGTTTTAATTCAGTGATCGAATATGCAAATGTTCTTCAAATTTCAAGTCAATCGGATGAAAATTGCATATTTTAGAAATTGCACCTAAGTTGTTGACCTTTGGCCTATGTTGACCTTTTGAGATTTAGTTGATCTAAAAAATAATTGGTGGTTGAATTCAATGACCAAATATGCAAACCCTCTTCAAATTTAAAGTCAATTGGATGAAAATTGAGGATTTTAGAAACTGCACCTAAGTTGTTGACCTTTGGCCTATGTTGACCTTTTGAGCTTTTGTTGACCTCAAAAATAATTGTTGGTTGAATTAATTGACCAAATGTGCAAATCCTCTTCAAATTTAAAGTCAATTGGATGAAAATTGAGGATTTTAGAAATTCCAACTACAGTTGCAGACCTTTGGCCTATGTTGACCTTTTGAGCTTTTGTCGACCTCAAAAATAATTGGTGGTTGAATTAATTTACCTGCTATGCAAATCCTCTTCAGATTTCAAGCAATTGGATGAAAATTGAGGATTTTAGAAGTTTGACAAAGTTGTTGACCTTTGGCCTGTGTTGAACTTTTGACCTCAACATCAATAGGCTTCTTCTTCATGGCCAAATCTTCCGTTTGGTAAAGTTTAGTGAAGACCGGTAAAAAAAATTGTGACATGTCGGCGATTGACATACGTACAGACAAACAGACAGGTGAAAACATAACCCCTGCCCACCTTTGGGGGCGGAGGTATTATAAGGAAAGAAACCTTTGGATGAAATAACTAAGTCGACGTTAAAACTGGTACTCAGTGGTTGACGTTTTGCATCCTCCGTTGTTGTTGTATGTGCGTTGGTTGGTGTTGTCCTTAGTGAACCCACGTGATGAGGACACCCTGTCGTGTGGTGGTCCACGCTTGGCCACGTGCGCACCTCGAGGCGCCAGTGGATTCAAATGATGCGGATGACGTCATCTTTATCGTTAAATTCCTCTCGCTCGTTCTGAGCACGTCGTCTGCGACCGTCGCCATCACGATAAGGCTCGTTAACAGGAGGCGGCTCCGCGCTCCGAGTCGATTCCCGAAAGGTTTTATTTGTCTAAAAGTTGATTGAACGTGCAGATTGTAAGTGCCGCGTACACGTGCGTTTACCGTTCGTTTCGATAAGGACAAATAACGTATCAAAGGCACGACGAGACGGAAGGACTAGATGGCGACCGTCGTCCCCGTGGCGGCCAAGGAGGCGCCAGGGCTCGGAAAGGAGGAATTTGAGTCTCACTCCAGGGCGCGCATGTCTGGGTGGGACTCGGAGGGACTGACACAGAGACAGGAAGTGCAGGGAGAGGCGTGGAGGTGGGGGGGGATAATGGGGAGGGGGTTCGGGATGACAGAGGGTGAGACCCTGGGAGAGGAGTAGAGGAAGGGGCGTCATCGGACTTCGGAGACCTTTAGACCAGATAGGGCGACAGGGGGAGGGGGTGCGGGGGAAACGATCCTTGTGGAAGAGTGGAAGGGAACGTGCCTCTCGATATAGGCACGGGGGAGGGAGGAGGAGCGTCGGTGCATGGATTAATGGACGGAGGGATGAGAGAGCGGGAGTGATGGCCGCATTGAGAGTCCCTCGCCCATATATCTGAGGTAAAATCGGATCGGCTGCGCGGACGGACCTGGAGACCGAAGGGAGATGTCGGGGAAGCTGGACAAGCAGAGCGGTGAGGACCGACCAGGCTCGGTGGCGGCATGTCCGTGATACAGTGACCGGGGCCGTGATTTGTTGTGCACCCGATGGTGATCGTCTGAGGTAAAGTGGGCGCCATGGTGATCGCCTGAGGTAAAGTGAGCGCCATGGTGGATGGGTCGGGGCTTGTCGAGGGGTATATAATAAACGTGGCTCCTCAGGACGTGCCGATGCAGCCAGCCGAGGCTGGTCCTCCTTTCCCCGCACTCCATCGCATTCTTGAATGAAGCGATACATTCCTGCCTAGAAAGGCCGTCATTCCGCGACATGTTGCTTTTCCTTCTACATTTGTTGCCGTTTGAGGGCGAAACGTGTCGGTAAAAGTGCTATAAACGGCGATTCCTATTGATGTGAGGACATTATTCAACGTAGCTGCGGTAGGGTGTGGTGTGCTAACGGTGTGCTAACGGTGTGCTGTGTCCCCGCGAGGTATCCGACAGCGTGGTCCAAATGTCTTGTTACCCCGTGGATCGCATTCCATTGGGATTTATCATTATTATTTACAACACAAACCAACGTCGCGAACATAACCGAAAAAAAAACAACGTTATTTCGTCTCGAGAGGTAACAGGACATATGGACCACTCTGTGCACTGGCCAAAAAGGGATTATATAATATCTCGCACAGCTGTTATTTCACTCTGAGAGTCTGAGGCCTTTACGATGAGGGAACACCATTGATGGACGATGTAAGTCGCCTTGGCCCAAACTCTACCCTTAGTAGGGGCCGCTCCCCCCTTAACCCTCCCCCAAAACCCAAATCCCTTCACTCCATTTCCTCTCCAACTCGCCACCTTTCCTTCACTTATGTATGTAATATGTAGATTTCCTCTGACATCTCCTACTCTACCTTCTATTGCTTGGTTCATCCAATCTGATGTGTATTGATACTGTGATCTTCGATTCGTGGAGGAGGAGCTCGTACGTATTACAAAGAGGACGATGACGATATATGGCATCGGTGCACTATTGGATGAATCATATAAAGACAGCATGAGGCAATGGGTAAATCGATTCAGAGAATATGGGATTTGAACCTAAGATCCATACATCATCAGCTACATGCTCATTTTGTGATTCCGATCCTGATCCTGATGTACCATACTCCGTTACAGAGCATCGGTTGATCCTGATGTACCATACTCCATTACAGAGCGTCAGTTGATCCTGATGTACCATACTCCGCTACATAGCATCGGTTGATCCTGATGTACCATACTCCGCTACATAGCATCGGTTGAGCCTGATGTACCATACTCCGCTACATAGCATCGGTTGATCCTGATGTACCATACTCCGCTACATAGCATCGGTTGATCCTGATGTACCATATTCCGTTACAGAGCATCGGTTGATCCTGATGTCCCATACTCCATTACAGAGCGTCAGTTGATCCTGATGTACCATACTCCGCTACAGAGCATCGCTTGAGCCTGATGTACCATACTCCGCTACATAGCATCGGTTGAGCCTGATGTACCATACTCCGCTACAGAGCATCGGTTGAGCCTGATGTACCATACTCCGCTACATAGCATCGGTTGATCCTGATGTACCATACTCCGCTACAGAGCATCGGTTGATCCTGATGTACCATACTCGGTTACAGAGCATCGGTTGATCCTGATGTACCATACTCCGCTACAGAGCATCGGTTGATCCTGATGTACCATACTCCATTACAGAGCACCGGTTGATCCTGATGTACCATACTCCGTTACAGAGCGGCAGTTGATCCTGATGTACCATACTCCGTTACAGAGCATCGGCTGATCCTGATGTACCATACTCCGTTACAGAGCGGCAGTTGATCCTGATGTACCATAATACTCCGCTACAGAGCATCGGTTGATCCTGATGTACCATACTCCATTACAGAGCGTCGGTTGATCTTGATGTACCATACTCAATTACAGAGTGCCAGTTGATCCTGATGTACCATACTCAGTTACAGAGCGGCAGTTGATCCTGATGTACCATACTCCGTTACAGAGCATCAGTTGAGCCTGATGTACCATACTCCGTTACAGAGCATCGGGTGATTCTGATGTACCATACTCCGTTACAGAGCATCGGTTGATCCTGATGTACCATACTCTGCTACAGAGCGTCGGTTGATCCTGATGTACCATACTCCGTTACAGAGCGTCGCTTGATCCTGATGTACTATACTCGTTAGAGCATCGGTTGATCCTTATGTACCATGCTCCGTTACAGAGCATCGGTTGAGCCTGATGTACCATACTCCGCTACATAGCATCGGTTGAGCCTGATGTACCATACTCCGCTACAGAGCATCGGTTGAGCCTGATGTACCATACTCCGCTACATAGCATCGGTTGATCCTGATGTACCATACTCCGCTACAGAGCATCGGTTGATCCTGATGTACCATACTCCGCTACAGAGCATCGGTTGATCCTGATGTACCATACTCAATTACAGAGCACCGGTTGATCCTGATGTACCATACTCCGTTACAGAGCGGCAGTTGATCCTGATGTACCATACTCCGTTACAGAGCATCGGCTGATCCTGATGTACCATACTCCGTTACAGAGCGGCAGTTGATCCTGATGTACCATAATACTCCGCTACAGAGCATCGGTTGATCCTGATGTACCATACTCCATTACAGAGCACCGGTTGATCCTGATGTAACATACTCCATTACAGAGCGTCGGTTGATCTTGATGTACCATACTCAATTACAGAGTGCCAGTTGATCCTGATGTACCATACTCAGTTACAGAGCATCGGTTGATCCTGATGTACCATACTCCGTTACAGAGCGTCAGTTGATCCTGATGTACCATATTCCGTTACAGAGCATCCGTTGATCCTGATGTACCATACTCCGTTACAGAGCGTCAGTTGATCCTGATGTACCATATTTCGTTACAAAGCATCGGTTGATCCTGATGTACCATACTCCGTTACAAAGCATTGGTTGAGCCTGATGTACCATACTCCGTTACAGAGCATCGGTTGATCCTGAAGTACCATACTCCATTACAGAGCATCGGTTGATCCTGATGTACCATACTCCGTTACAGAGTGTTAGTGCTGCCGAAGCAGCTTCTTGGGGAGGGTTGTACTGGGTGGTTTGCCATTGCCTTCACAGCAGAAGTCAGTACCGGAATTAGCAATTTGTTCAGGGTGCCGGCGATAGCTCGCCTACTCTTCGCGAAGGACAACGTGGAATCTTTAACATCCACCAACGGATGCCGCCAGACAGGACTCCCAGCTTAATGTCCATCCGAGGGATGGCAGACATCGAATCACCTTCCCTGTGAAACACCAGGACCGCACTTTATATCTGGGTCGCGATTCAATCCCAGGCGAGACATCTTTAAGACGAGTTTGCGTACCTTCAGACCATCCTGGCAGCCCTCTGCTCAGATATGATTGCCAAATAGATCAACATCAGTGATGTCACCGGTGATGTGCTGCGTTTATGTAAACGAGCCATTTTACAAGTCCCCCTTCACGTTGCGGGGTGGCACAAGGTAGACATTTGGGGCAAGTTCTGCATTTCAAGTCGTTTTGTTTTGTTGATGTGAACGCTGAATGATGAACACTGATGTCTGAGGGCATCAACCAGCTGTTTACATACTTCCACTTTTAGGTTTTTGGTCATAGGGTGACCTCAGGATTGGTGTATCCGGTTTAGCTGAGGTTTTCCTCAACTCATCTGATTCATCCATCTTCGTTCACTGTGCTTTCTGGTGTCGCACATGTTGCGTGGTATCAGTGGTATAAATAATCCAATATGAGGAGCCAGCTGCATCGGAGTTCCAATTTGTGAATAAGGATTTGGCTGAGGTTGTGCACGTGTACAGTGATGATCTAACTTCTTTTTCCTTTCCTGCTGGTGCGTTTTCCAAATATGTTGCTCTCGGTCCATCTCCGTGTAATGACGTAAGAGGCCTGAATGGATCGAGGGATGTAAAGGCATCCGTGGCATGCGAACAGCTGGCTCCTCGCTACCATCTGCGGTGCTTACCCACACGCTATGGCTATTGGTTTGCGGATTCAAACTCATTCCAGAAAAATTCATCCAACTTGTGCGCCGTAACTAGAAAGGAACTCAGTAGAGCGCACACCGCCGCCAGGCTGAACAGTTTACGTTTTGTAAACGCTCAATCATAGGCCGGATCTGAACCAACATCTAACCTATTTGTCCTCGTCACACACCCAACGTGTCCACCAAATTTCATCAGGATACGTCCATAACCTTTTTAGATATGCTGCTCACAGAAAGACAAACAAAAAGACAGGGGTGAAAACATCACTTCCCTCCACCTTTGGTGCAGAGGTAAAAATACAACTTGTTATATCAAGGCGATGTCTTCCACTAGAAATGGTGACGTTCCGCTTATATCAAGGTGATGTCTTCCACTAGAAGTGGTGATGTTCCGCTTATATCGATGTGATGTCTTCCACTAGAAGTGGTGATGTTCCGCTTATATCGATGTGATGTCTTCCACTAGAAATGGTGATGTTCCACTTGTGTCAAGGTGATGTCTTCCACTAGAAATGGTGATGTTCTACTTATATCAAGGTGATGTCTTCCACTAGAAATGGTGATGTTCCACTTATATCAAGGCGATGTCTTCCACTAGAAATGGTGATGTTCCACTTATATCAAGGCGATGTCTTCCACTGAAAATGGTGATGTTCCACTTGTATCAAGGTGATGTCTTCCATTAGAAATGGTGATGGTCCACTTATATCAAGGAGATGTCTTCCACTAGAAATGGTGATGTTCCACTTATATCAAGGCGATGTCTTCCATTAGAAATGGTGATGTTCCACTTATATCAAGGAGATGTCTTTCACTAGAAATGGTGATGTTCCACTTATATCAAGGCGATGTCTTCCACTAGAAATGGTGATGTTCCACTTATATCAAGGAGATGTCTTTCACTAGAAATGGTGATGTTCCACTTATATCAAGGCGATGTCTTCCACTAGAAATGGTGATGTTCCACTTATATCAAGGAGATGTCTTCCACTAGAAATGGTGATGTCCCACTTATATCAAGGCGATGTCTTCCACTAGAAATGGTGATGTTCCACTTATATCAAGGAGATGTCTTCCACTAGAAATAGTGATGTTCCACTTGTATCAAGGCGATGTCTTCCACTAGAAATGGTGATGTTCCACTTATATCAAGGCGATGTCTTCCACTAGAAATGGTGATGTTCCACTTATATCAAGGTGATGTCTTCCTCTAGAAATGGTGATGTTCCACTTATACCAAGGCAATGTCTTCCATTAGAAATGGTGATGTCCCACTTATATCAAGGCGATGTCTTCCACTAGAAATGGTGATGTTCCACTTATATCAAGGTGATGCCTTCCACTAGAAATGGTGATGTTCCACTTGTATCAAGGCGATGTCTTCCACTAGAAATGGTGATGTCCCACTTATATCAAGGCGATGTCTTCCACTAGAAATGGTGATGTCCCACTTATATCAAGGTGATGTCTTCCACTAGAAATGGTGATGTTCCACTTATATCAAGGTGATGTCTGCCACTTCCAAATGTCCCAAGAGCAACTAGAAATGGATCACGGTCACCTTCTTGGTGTCTCATCGTACTTCGGTGCGATGCTTCCTTCACTCAGATAAAAACGGATGGCATCGATTTATATGGCACAACTCTTGAAGTTCTTCTTCTTCTTCTTTATCTTCTTTTGTATGTAGCAAAAGGCTGCAGGGTAGCTTCATTGGCTGTACTGTTGATGCAATACCATCCGTAGGTCAGAGCAGGAATTTGTAATTTGTTCAGGGTGTCGAAGATAGCTCGCCTACTCTTTGTGAAGGACACCGTGGGGTCTTTAATGTCCACTAACTAATGCCGGCAGACGGGACGCCCAGTTTAATAATCATCCGAGGGATGGCACACACACATCGACGAATTAGCCTGACTTCCTCCACCCTGGGTCTATAGCTGGGGCAGTATTTAAACCTAGGGGTGAGAGTGCGTGCTTCCAGGAGTTTAGGCCATCCTGCCACCCGACTCGTTAACTAAAACGGTCCAATTGCACTTTGTGTTTGCATTTCCATTTGCGTTGCGGCCTTCATTGCTATGCACAGATTTGCTGGACGAAGCTGTGTAATCTGTATTGGTTGCATGCCTTCCATGTTGCGCCCGTTCCACATACTGTTAGCCGTTTGCCTTTTTCCATTATCGCTCTTGTACTCTTCACTGCCGCTCAAATATTGTATTCCCTTGTACTGAAATGTGTCTTGGCCGCTGGGTTCTTATATATGCTGGAACTCCGCTCCGCGTTTCAAATACTTGATTGAACTTCACATCAAAATTCCTTTAATCTGTAGACAGGGAATTTAGCCAGTGGGTTATTGTTCATCAAGGATGCACCTGCACCAGCTGTGTCCACTGCATAGAATGGATTATTTTGTTGTTGCTCAGTCGGATTCGGCTCCAGAGGGGAACTAATTGATGGCCAGCTACCTCAGAGGCGAGCATGCTACAAAATGAGCTTAGTCTAGTAGGAAGACTAGGTCCCCCTGCACCCCCCGGAGATATACTTCTAATCAGTGTTTCTAGATTGGAAAAAATGTGTAGAAAATGACTAGCTATGGCCCCAAGCTGAAAAAATGTCCCACATACCATTTTTATGCAAATTACTGCTGCAAATTTTATGCAAAATTATGCAAATTTTATGCAAATTTTTGATGAGGAGTAGAGTTGAGGGGTCTTTGAGGGCTTCATCGAGGTGCTCTCGGTTGCAAGACTGGGTCATTCTGAGAAGCACAGCAGGGTCAGAGATCATGATGTTCTCCTCCTCAGTGAATCTCTCCATCAACAGCCTCTCCATTGCCTCACACACTGTTTTGAGGCAAAAGAGGGACTTTGCGTAGGCCTTTCCACTGAGAACACCTTTGAGAGATCCACTTGTTACTAGTTGTGCCTCAAAGAGAATCTCTGCATATCCAGAACCACGCATCTTGTGTCCAGTGAGCATCCCGATGTAGTTCATGGATGTGTGGAAGGGTCCAATCGTTACTACATGACTAGCAAATTCATTTGGCCAGCGCCAGATGATGGGAAGGGCTTTCATGCAGACACCCAGATCAAATGTATTCAGGACCCATCTCTGACCCACCTCAGCAGTTGCTGCCTCGGAACGCTTCAGTAGCTCACGAACAACTGCGTTGTCTGTGATCGGTTGGTGGATAGGCGTGCAGTAGTCGACTGTTGATTTGCTGGGTGGGGGAGAACCAGTTGCAGAGGTGAAACCCCCTAGCCCAGGCACAGGCTGCAGGCCATTGCCATGCCATGCAGGCACCAGGCACAGACCGATCACAGACAACGCAGTTGTTCGTGAGGTACTGAAGCGTTCCGAGGCAGCAACTGCTGAGGTGGATTAGAGATGGGTCCTGAATACATTTGATCTGGGTGTCTGCATGAAAGCCCTTCCCATCATCTGGCGCTGGCCAAATGAATTTGCTAGTCATGTAGTAACGATTGGACCCTTCCACACATCCATGAACTACATCGGGATGCTCACTGGACACAAGATGCGTGGTTCTGGATATGCAGAGATTCTCTTTGAGGCACAACTAGTAACAAGTGGATCTCTCAAAGGTGTTCTCAGTGGAAAGGCCTACGCAAAGTCCCTCTTTTGCCTCAAAACAGTGTGTGAGGCAATGGAGAGGCTGTTGATGGAGAGATTCACTGAGGAGGAGAACATCATGATCTCTGACCCTGCTGTGCTTCTCAGAATGACCCAGTCTTGCAACCGAGAGCACCTCGATGAAGCCCTCAAAGACCCCTCAACTCTACTCCTCATCAAAAATTTGCATAAAATTTGCATAATTTTGCATAAAATTTGCAGCAGTAATTTGCATAAAAATGGTATGTGGGACATTTTTTCAGCTTGGGGCCATAGCTAGTCATTTTCTACACATTTTTTCCAATCTAGAAACACTGATTAGAAGTATATCTCCGGGGGGTGCAGGGGGACCTAGTCTTCCTACTAGACTAGCTACCCTGTCGCAACTTCAGCAGACAACACCCATCCTCTCAACCAAGTACGAACACAGGTTCAACTCTGCTTCATCATCATCATGTACCATGCCCCATGCAGAGCGTTCGTGCTGCCGAAGCAGTTATTAGGCTACAATCCTGGGTGGGTTACCACTCCGAATCGGGAAGTCAGGGCAGGAATTTGGAAATTGACCATGGTGCCAGAGATAGAGCGCCCACTCTTCGCGAAGGACACGGTGGGATCTTTAACTAACATCCACCAACTTCTTCGTTTGTATGCAGCACAATGTCAACGCCTTAGGTTCAAACACAAGGTGATGTTTTAAAAAATATAAAAATAACACAATAAGCATATGATTGGATTTGGCTGTGTCTTGGCGAAACAAATGGCATTGGTGGCACTTTTCTCAGCTTCTTCTACCAAGCCATGATCAGTTTGACGTCCCATTTTCTGAAATGCAATTTTTGTCACCACCAGGACAATCAAAATGTCATCGAAATGGATGTGAATCTTCAAGCTTCCATCAGCCTTTTTTCAGATTATCCAACGCTCCACATTTTTTGCTGTCAATTAATTTCCCTGTTCTCTGTGGATCCTCATTTCCCTGGAAATTTTCATTTTCTGGGATTTCCCCATAACTGGGGAGATAAAAAATTTTTTCGAATGATGTTCATAATGGTATGAGCTGAGACTGTGATTTATATCAAGCTTTAATTCCTCAACCTACGAAGCTGTTGCAGAAGCTTTCGATACATGTAGATTTGAGTCGATGTTCTGTCCTGAGGAGGATATGTGGCAATGTGTTAATCGGTTGAAGATAACTTTGAAGTTTCCCCTTAGTTACCTTTATGATCCCTTGGTTTCCCGAGCTGTTTTTCTTACTTCCTCCACTTTTACTTGGATCTGCTCAAGAAGTCA
This sequence comes from Myxine glutinosa, assembly GCF_964187855.1. NCBI lineage: Eukaryota > Metazoa > Chordata > Myxini > Myxiniformes > Myxinidae > Myxine > Myxine glutinosa. The sequence goes on along the minus strand of NC_136263.1, from coordinate 187,806,457 downwards.
CTGCTCACCTTCGAGATGGAAACTCTCAGCTGTTGGAAGTTCTCCTGACTGTTCTTGTGTAGATACAGAAGCAAAAACGATTATACAGTCGGACCCCGCTATCCGTGGGTTCCGCGTATTCACAGTTGATAAAATGCGATCTTTCTCTCTATTTGCGGAAAAGTGTGCTGCGAAATGGCGTTGTTTTTTTTTTGTATTCGCGGCCGTGTTCCGTGAATTTGCGGTTTTTCAGGGGCGCAAATATATATATATTTTTTACTCGAGCCGTTAGCTTGACACATTTATAAAACCCATCTTTCACCAGCCATGCATAAAGCAGCTTGGACGTACAGGCACAAAAAGACATCTACGAGCCGCGAGCATGACCTGCTTCTGCATTCGCTGCTGTTATTTCGCGTTTTCATGGCTTTTGCGGGATATCCCGTCATTCACACTGTGAACAGCTTCATATGATATTCCGCCGTTCACAGGTAAACAATGTTTCGTTCCACATACTGTTAGCCGTTATGAGAAACTTTCCTACGATATATATATATATATATATATATATATCTATGTATATATATATATATATATATATATATATATATATATATATATATATATATATATATATATATATATATATATATATATATATATATATATATATATATATGAAGCTGTGTGACTATATGTCAATAAATATTGTCATGCGAATCCCTCTGGTTAACACCAGGGTCCGCGGATGGACCAAACGGATCTACTGGAGGCGACGATCAAACACGGATTTTACTTATGTAGCGCGGGAAGAAGAAGGGAAGAGGAAGAAGCGGTAAAAGCACGTAACTGTGGAAGGGGAACGAACTCAAACGGACACAAGATTTGCAGGGAATGGAAAATAATACAAGGGTTTATTTGCAGTCAGGATCGGGACAGGGAACCGCGACGATAAATCTAATTTCTAAATTGGGATCCCACACACCGACTTCAGAAACGAACAAGGGAAAATGAATTGATAAAAGAAAACGTTGTGTACGTGTAAATGCGGGGTGTGAGTGCAGCCTTATCTCGTCTGTAGTCTTGTCCGTCGTCGTCCCACGCGGCACCCACCGTCTGCCTCCGAGCACCAATCCAAAAGCACCTCGCGTCCAACGCACCAAAAGCACCACGCGCCCAACGCAGGCTAGCGAGCTCCACACAAGGTCGATCTCCAACACGAGGCACAAAGAGACAGGAACGGAGAGATTGCAGGAGGAGAAAACAGCGTCGAGGAGAGGAACAGAGCCAACAGGAATCCAAGCCAAGCGCAGTGCGAAGCACGATCCAAGCCACGAGGGAAGAGAAGGATCCAAGTCAAGCACGAACCGGGCGAAGAGAGCTAGCTTCAATGTCGTCTCTGAGAAAAAGCTCCCGAATCGGTGCAGCGCCCCCTTATATCACTTCGCCTGGTGACGTCAGCCTTGGCACGCCACCCAATCAGTCCCTTCCAGCCTCCCGCCGTTCACCGAACCTTCCAGCGCCTTCCCTCCAATGAATCCCCTCCTCCTCAGTTGCGTCCTCGTGCCTCCGGCGCTGATTGGCTGAGGTTCATGCTTTATGCGCCAACCAATCACAGGCCGCCCTGTGGCGTGGTCACAGCCCCTCCCACGCGATGTTGCTATGCGAACAGGTGGTGCAGCTAGCGGCAGCCACCATCAGCGTTGCCCCGATCTTGCTTCCTGCCCGTCTTCCAAAGTCGTTGTGGTAAGGGAAAGGGAATTATTTAATGTTGCAATAAGGGCCTATCTAAGTGTTTATGTTGGTGTGCATTGCCATAAGGGACAAAGGTTTGATTACCAGGTGTGACACAAGGCTGTTATCTTTAATCCCTATCACTACCTAGCACACGAACATCCTGGTATGTTCACAGGTATACTCCTTAACCGACAAACCGGACTAAACACACAGAACGTATTACAGGGTAGATTCCCTATCGTGACAGTCGAATACCTACCTATACGGATCTACCTGACTCTAGCCGTCTTCATCACATACGGATCTACCTGACTACCCCACCGACATCACAATATCATACTGTTTGAGCTTCAGTTGCATTCTGAATATGCGTACATCCATTAATTACGTACTATCGGAATGTACTTTTTATAAATTTCGATTCTTTTGACCGATGAGACCCCTTAAACTAACGCCCACACCACAATCCCACTAACGCCCGCCCGCACCTGCCGCAGACCAACCCCCAAACATAACCAACCTTCGTCAACAAATGCCCCACCCACCGACGACAAACCTTTCCTAAACTCGTTCACCAAAACCCTTAGACGAGGCACCTCCAAACATTTACAGCAGGAAAGACCGAATAATTACTGTATACGATTGTCAATGTGTACCAGTAGTTTCCTCTTTAGAAAACAAATGATGGAAAAAGAGGTTGCTCCAGCTAGGACTGCGATTGATAGCAAGCTGCTGTCTGGATTGATGCAAGTGCATCGTTGTGCCAAATCCATCCCAACCCAATTGAATGCCAGGATTATTTTGATATCTCATTTGACTTTAATAGCATAACGCCGGTTTTGTTTGAATATAAGCTTCTGGTCCTTGTGCCTGCATGTCTAGACAGAAGCAGAGGTCTGGTTCAGTTTATCGTCTTCATCACAGCAATCCATAAATAATGCTGTGCCATTACTCCGATGCAACAAAAAGAGTTTACAAGCCCAGGGATGTGAATCACGATCGGCGGGAAATAAATAGTTGAATTGATGTTTGTTCTGGAGGAGAATGCTAAATGTTTTTTCAAAGCGCTTTGTTTCAGATAAAGCTGCTAAATAGCAAAGCAGAGAGCTTGCATTTTTCTTGCTGCCATACAAGATATAATTCTTGATTATCAGGACAGGCCATTATGTCACATGCATTTACCTGATACGCACACTCTAAAATTAATATGCAGCACATTATTGTCATTAATCCATTAAAATTCCAGAGTCTACCCGATTGAATCGGTTGTATGGTGGGGGGCACCTGCTCAGGCCTATGGGTCTTACAAAATCCTCAAATCCTTTGTAGAAACCTGTGCTTTCCCCGTGGCTCTCACCTGTTTGCCATTCCTGTCTTAACATTTTGCTGTGTAGCATAGGCAAAGGTTTACAGAACCTTAACATGTGTTTCGGTAGTTCTCATCTTTACAGATCATGGTCAAAGTGTAATAAGGAGTCTGGGACTTTACTGCCTTCACCGTTGCACGTAATTACAATGGATCACTGTTTGTGTTTCTTTGAAAAGATAAGACCTGCTGAACCCCATAACAGGTTTACACAAGAGTGTTCTAGCACAGATGTCAACTCTGCACACTTTTCTACAGTGTCTAAGGCTAACGTAGGAGCATGTACACACACATATATATATATATATATATATATATATATACTGAAACGCAAAAGAAACTTACCACCTTTGAAACCTTTAAATGTCAACAATAACACTGCGTGTAGTAAATGTGTGAACTTATTTGTGGACAATAGTGTCCTCGCTGTCAGACAAAACGGTCACGGATGGTCACTTGAACCTTCAATGGTCACTTCATAGCACAGCTGTTGAACAGCCGTTTTGACTGTCAGTGATTAGCCAAGGGGTACGGGATGATTTTAATGAGCTGCACGTGATGTCTTGATATTGGCTTTAAAAAGGCCAGTGCAAAATGGGCATTTCAATCAACATGCCGCGATTGTCAAGGGATCAACGGCATCGTGCCCTGGGCATGCTGCAAGGCGGACTGAGCTACCGTGAGGTGGCACGTCGCCTTGGCTGTTCACACCAGACGATATCGGCCCTGGTGGACAGACACCCTCCACAACTCTGCAGATGACAGACCTCGATCGGGGAGGCCAAGAGTCACCACTGCAAGGCAGGACAGGCAGATGGTCCGAAGTCACCTGCGGGATCGATTCCGTCCAGCATCCCACACTGCGGCAGAAACTCCGGGGCGTGCAAACCCACGGATCTCCAATGATACTGCACGAAGACGACTGCATGACTATGGTCTGACTGCCAGAAGACCATACAGAGGCCCCGTGATGACGGCTGCCCATCGCCGCAACCGACAGAGATGGTGCCAGCAGCATCAGCGGTGGACCTTGGCGCAGTGGAACGAGGTCGCTTTCAGTGATGAGTCAAGGTTCTGTGTGGACAGTCCTGATGGGCGTGAGCGTGTCTGGAGAAGAACTGGCGAGCGATATGCCGATTGTTGCGTGTGTCAAGCCAACAGGTGGGGTGGCCCAAGTGTGATGGTGTGGGCAGCCATATCAGGCCGGTACAGGACGCCACTGGTGGTTGTGGATGGGAATCTTAACGCCCAGCGGTATGTAGATAACATCCTGCGACATCTGCTGCCATTCCTGCTAGACCACCCAGAACTGAGAACCTTTCAGCATGACAACGCTCGTCCCCATGCTGCTCGCTTTACCACTGCATTTCTCCAAGGCGAGAACATCAACACCATGCAGTGGCCTGCGCTCTCCCCTGACCTGAATCCCATAGAGCACCTGTGGGATGAGCTTGGGAGACGCGTAGTTGGCAGGGCCAGGACACGGGCAGAGCTGCTTCAGACATTGAGGACTGAGTGGGACAGAATCCAGCAGCAATCCATCCAAAGACTGGTAGGCAGTATAAGCCGACGATGCACTGCCTGTATCCAAAACAATGGTGGCCACACACGCTATTGAAAGGGGACTGACATTGCACCCTGTGCTGTTCTGTACTGTAGAACAAACTGATGAGATGGTGTATCTTGGTCAAAAACTTGACATGTCATCAATAAAATGCCAATGTTTCAATTAGCAATTGTTGGTTTGTTTTATTTTGAACTGTTACAATTTTATTACATTTCAAACAAGTGATGTTTCTTTTGCGTTTTCGGTCTTTTTGAAGTTGGTCAAAATGGTCAAATTTTTCGGTCAAAATGCCCATTTTGCACTGGCCTTTTTAAAGCCAATATCAAGACATCACGTGCAGCTCATTAAAATCATCCCGTACCCCTTGGCTAATCACTGACGGTCAAAACGGCTTTCAACAGCTGTGCTATGGTGACCATTGAGGGTTCAAGTGACCATCCGTGACCGTTTTGTCTGACAGTGAGGACACTATTGTCCACAAATAAGTTCACACATTTACTACACGCAGTGTTATTGTTGATATTTAAAGGTTTCAAAGGTGGTAAGTTTCTTTTGCGTTTCAGTATATATACAGTAACATGAAAAAGTAAGTACACCCCATGTAAAGTTTTGACTTTTTCAACATATTTCAACATACAGCTATTTGATCTTCATTTCAACAATATTGATAGATAAAGGTGATATAATGTAACAAATATCATGAAACATTTACATTTTGTCGTCCATTGTATAATTTAAATAAACATAAATGCAAATTTCGCATGTGGAAAAAGTAAGTACACCCCGACATTTATCACTACTTCAAATACCTAAAATTAGAATCAGGTGCACCAGCTCAGGTGCAAATGATTAGAACATCGTTAATGATTAGAACAGCCTGGTGTTGGCTTAGCGGTTAGGGTGCCGGCTTGGGATCCCAGGATCCTGGGTTCGAATCCCGGTCGATCGCTGAATTAACACCAGGGGGGTTGACTCAGCCTGTCATCCTTCCGAGGTCGGCAAATTGAGTACCAGCTTGCTGGGATGAATGATCCCGGTGTGTACCCCGGTTTAGAATAGGTACACCGTATCCCTGTGCATCGTAAGAGGCGACTAAGCGTTGGCGCCAGGAAGGGCATCCGGCCATAAAAACATTGCCTCAAACAGGGAACCATGATTGTCATGGGGCCCGCAAGGCTAACCCCTGCTCCAGCGGGGGAAATGGCCTTAAAACGATCATTTATTCATTTTATATCATCAGAGAGGATCTTGGAAGAACCTGTCTTATTTAAACCTCAGTCATTTAGCTTGGTTTGCTCTTTGTTGTTGAAGTGTGCGGCGTCACCATGCCTAGATCAAAAGAGCTCTCTGAGGCCTTCAGAAAGAAGGTTATAGATGCCTACGAGTCTGGGAAAAAGATCTCCAAACAATTTGAAATCAATCATTCGACTGTCTGGAAGATCATCTACAAGTGGAGAAGATTCCAAACAACTGCCAACTTGTTCAGGCCAGGCCGCCCCAGCAAGTTCAGCCTGAGAGCAGACCGCAATATGCTGAAATAAGTCTCTAAGAACCCCAGAATGTCATCACGGGACCTACAGGTAGCTCTTGCCACTGTTGATGTCAAAGTGCACGAGTCTACCATTAGAAAGAGGCTGCACAAATTTGATCTACATGGGAGGTGTGCCAGGAGGAAACCTTTGCTGTCCAGAAAGAACATCAGGGCAAGACTAAAGTTTGCCAATGAACACCTAGGCAAAGACCAGCACTTCTGGAACAACGTTCTCTGGACAGATGAGTCAAAGGTAGAGCTGTTTGGCCACAGTACCAGAAGACATGTTTGGCGAAAACCAAAGACCAGTTGACCACAAGAACCTGATACCAACTGTAAAGCATGGTGGTGGAAATATTATGGTTTGGTGCAGCTTTGCTGCATCAGGGCCTGGGCAGCTCACCATCATAGAATCCACTATGAATTCTTCATTGTACAGGGTCCGGCTGGGAGATGCGACGATTTTCAGAAAACTCGTACACAGTTATTTTTAGTCGAATTTCAATTTTTATTTTTTAAAAAGACTACATATATAATACCATTTAATACACTGTAACAAAGACATTTAAAAAATGTAATTCATGTTTGAATTGGGTATAACAATGCAAGTGGGGGTCTAGCGCATGCGTGATGGCTGTTGGTTACTCGTTAGGCGCCATTTCAGTAGCCATGCAGCTGTGGACGATTGAACATCGCGTCTTTGTTGTTGAGACGTTTATTCAAATGGGTAGTTCGGTGGTGCTTACACAGCGCAGATTTCGTACTCACTTCAATGTTGGTCGACGTGGCGCCGTTCCGTCTCGAAACACAATATTGAAGTGGGTAAAAAACTTCAGGACAACTGGATCTGTGAGGCCGGGAGCAGCTCGGGGAGGTGATCGAACCGTTAGGACCCCGGAAAACATCGAAAGGGTTCGACAAGCTGTGGAGGCCAGCCCTCGTCGGTCAGCGGTACGGCACGCTCACGCTCTACGGATGTCAGACAGATCAGTTCGTCGAATTTTGCACTTGGACCTTCATTATCACGCGTACAAAATCATGGTGGTTCAAGAACTGCAGCAGAATGATTTCGTACGGCGGTTTACGTTCGCAGAAAGAATGCTGGAACTGCTGAGGGATGCTGCTGTGCTGAGAAATGCTGGAACTTTTCCGCGCGTCTGCAAGAATGCTTGGACAAGAACGGCCGCCATTTAGATGATGTCATTTTTCAAACATGAATTACATTTTTAAAATGTCTTTGTTAGTGTATTACATGGCATTATATATGTAGTCTTTAAAAAAAAAAAAAATTGAAATTCGACTAAAAATAACTGTGTATGAGTTTTCTAAAAATCGTCACACCTCCCTGACGGACCCTGTACCAGAGGTTGCTTGAGGATAATGTGAGGCCATCTGTTGGAAAGTTGAACCTCAACCGAAGGTGGACCTTGCAACATGACAATGACCCTAAACATACCAGTAAATCCACCAAGGAATGGCTGAAAAGAAAGAAATGGAGAGTTCTGGAATGGCCAAGTCAAAGCCCGGGTCTAAATCCCATCGAGATGTTGTGGGGAGATTTGAAACGAGCTGTGCATGCAAGAAACCCCTCAAGCATCGCACAGCTGAAAGAATTCTGCATGGAGTGGGCAAAAATTTCTCCCAGTCGATGTCAGAGACTGGTAGACAGTTATAAGAAATTCCTACTTGATGTTGTTTCTGCCAAAGGGGGCAATACCACCTATTAGAGCCAAGGGTGTACTTACTTTTTCCCCCATGCAAAATTTGCATTGATGTTTATTTAAATAATACAATTGACGACAAAATGTAAATGTTTCATGATATTTGTTATATTATATCACCTTTATCTATCAATATTATTGAAATGAAGATCAAATAGCTGTATGTTGAACTATATTGAAAAAGTCAAAACTTTACATGGGGTGAACTTACTTTATCATGTGACTGTATATACAGACTTGGCATTTAATATGGAATATTTTTTTTGTGGGGGTGAACTTACTTCTCAAGATGTCTTAGAACCAAAAGTTCATTGGAATTATGTTGAAATTATTCTAATTATTTCAATAAATTGATCCTTGAAAGTGATGTAAACTGATATCGAACTCAATTCATGGACAGTACTGTGTTAAACTTCTGTACGTTTTCCAGAAGTATCTCTTTATTTTGCACATTAGCCAAATTATTTTTTAACAAAAACAAAAGTTAAATTACGACTGGGATTACGGACAGTAAAATTACAGTTCAGTATTTCGTGTCCCTGGTGTCCCTGGTGTTGGGCTAGCGGCTAGGGTGCCGGCTTAGGATCCTAGGATCCTGGGTTCGAATCCCGGTCAATCGCTGAATTAACACCAGGGGGGTTGACTCAGCCTGTCAAACTTCCGAGGTCGGCTAATTGAGTACCAGTTCACTGGTAATTCCCTGTTTGTCGTTAAAGGCGGCAAAAAGGGTTGGCGTCAGGAAGGGCATCCGGCCGTAAAACATTGCTTCAAAAAGGGGACCGAAAAACAACAACAACCACGGTTCCCGAAAAAGGCCAACCCCCGCTTTGCGGGGAAAAATGGCCTCTAAAGGTGGTTATTTATTTCATGTAACCCCCACGAGCATTCAGGAGAGCACGTACACGTTGAGGCATGCTGTTCACGAGATTTGCCAAGGTTTGGACAGGAATCGCTTGCCATGCAGTGACAATAATCTGCTGCAATTCACGCACAGAGGTAGGCTGATGGACCAAGTGGTCGATTTGACGCGTTAATTCTGCCCACAAGTTCTCTATCGGATTCATATCCGGGACATGGCAGGCCACTCCATATGCTCCACACCACGGTCAGCAAGAAAGTGTTGGATCATGCGAGCACGATGAGGCCGTGCATTGTCATCTTGGAAGACAAAGTTTCCTCGAAAGGCTGCACGAGCAAATGGAAGCAATGTTTCTTCCAGAATGGCCCTGTACTTGAACTGGTTCAGGTTTCCATTCAGAACAACCAGGTCAGTTTTCCCCCCTGCATGAAAAGCAGCCCAAAAGGTCACCCCACCACCTCCAGCTTGGACTCTTGGCACTATACAATCTTTGTTGTCGGCTTCATGCACTTGTCTGCGCTCTCGGATGCGGCCATCTTGACGATAGACCAGAAATCTGGACTCGTCACTGAAGATCACGTGATTCCAGTGTCCTGTCTGCCATTGACGGTGCTCTCTGGCCCACTGCAATCGGCGATGGCGGTGTTGTCTGGTCAGGCGTGGCTTTCTCAGGGGACGCCTGGCACGATAGCCTGCTTGAACCGGTCGTTGGTTGACTAGCCTTCTGGATACAGGCACATTTGTCAGTTGCTGCCACTCAGCCCTAAGCCGATTAGCTGACTTGGTACGGCTATTGCAGACTAACTGGTGCATCTGGCGATCATCCCTCCTTGTGGTTCTGCGGGGACGTCCTGGCCTCGGTATTGGAGTAGGGACACCCCTCTGAGCATTTCGTTTCAGGATCTTTGACACCTGACCTTGAGTGATGCCATACTGCCGAGCAATAGCACGCTGTTTCATGCCGTAATTTCGTAAAGCCACCACTCTATGACAAACAGCATTGTCAAGTTGACGGACCATCTCCAGAGGAAGCGGCAATAACTTTTGGAGACGTGCAGCAGTTGTTTTCCACTAATACAGAACGCAACAACCCTTGTATACCCGACTGTGAAGCCAATCATCAAATGCACCTGTCCGTACATATTGCCACGCCACCTGTGATATAATCCTGTTGTTGACTTCTTGCTGCGATAGACAATCAGTGACATGGTTCTTTTAACAAAGAAATCACCAAAGTGTAAAAGAAACTCACCAGATTGATATACTGAGTTAAGAAAGTAAACCCAAGTCAAGAAAAAGAAGAAAAAAAATCTATATTAAATGCCATGTGTGTGTGTGTGTGTGTGTGTGTGTGTGTGTGTGTGTGTGTGTGTGTGTGTGTGTGTGTGTGTGTGTGTGTGTGTGTGTGTGTGTGTGTGTGTGTGTGTGTGTGTGTGTGTGTGTGTGTGTGTGTATATATGTGTATATATATATATATATATATATATATATATACACACACACACACTAGCAGAAGTACCCGGCATTGCCGGGCGGGGGAGAGGAAGGGGAGGGGGGAGAGGAGGGAGGGGGAGGGGAGAAGGGGCAGGGTGGGAGGGGAGGGGGAGGGGGGAGTCAAGTCGGAAGTCATTGTCGTCAATTGAATGTCGCATTTCTTTTTTATTCCCTGTCAAATGGCATTGGTCCCGCATTCCGAACCCGGAAGTCGGAAGTGTATGTTTCACTCTCTGTCACATGCCGTTGGTCCCATGTCAATCGGATGAAGTTGAAAAATTAACGTTACGAAATACGCTGATGACATCATAATTTTAAAACCCGAATATTTTTTAAACATTTAAGGTGTGCTGTAGTTTCTCTGGGACGTACTGATTCCGAATATGAAGTTGAAAAATTAACGTTCCGAAAAACGCTGATGACGTCATAATTTTAAAACGCGAAGTTTTTTAAATTTTAAGGTGTGCTGTAGTTGCTCTGAGACGTACTGATTCCGAATATGCCTTTGGGTTTGCTCTGCGATGAGTAGTTCTCGAGTTATAAGTCTCGATGAGTAGTCCTCCCCCTTCTTGTCCAACTCGGCCACGTGGCTTATGGCGGCTGGCAGCGAACAACCAAAAGGCAGCGAACGCTGAGGCGGCTGCGGCTGGCAGAGGCGCGTAATACAATTTGGAGAGGGTAAAGCCGCAAAATGAATAGGATGGGAATTTGAGAAGGGGCCTAGGTTATTTGATTAATGCAACGCAGAGTCAAACTATTAGGAACAGATCCTTACCTGAAACACATACGAATGAAATAACTAAAGAAGATCCTATGGTGTTCTACGTGTTGCAATATGACCTAACTAGGGTGCGACCTTTGACCTTTACACAAAAGTGGGAATATTTACAGGGGATTATTTATAAGGGATTATTACAGATATTTACAAAGTGGAGGGTTCTAAAAACCGCAACAATATATGTATGTATGTATATATATATATGTATGTATGTATATATATATATATGTATGTATGTATATATATATATATATATATATATATATATATATATATATATATATATATATATATATATATATATATACACACTCAACCCTCAGCTATCGCGCCTAATTGGTGCCGCTATCGGTGCGCGTTAGCCGAAATCGCGATAGCCGAACTGAAGAACGTATGGTAATAATTCGAATTGGTGCCAGGACCCCCAAGTTGACCACATATTTACCCTATTTTTGCCACTTTTTTACCAAGTGTTTCTACCATATAAAGAAACATTAACATATAAAGAAACATTAAAACAAGAATCACAATATATGTAAATAAAAATAAAATGGTAAAAAAAGTACTTTTTTACCATTTTATTTACCTTTTTGGGAACGATGAGGGGCTTAGGTGGTTGGGTAGGTTCCGAGGCTTGGGTGGAGTGTTATTGACCTGCCTCTAACTCGCCCAGGATTGCGTCAGCTGAAGCACCAGAGAAGCGCTCAACGTCAGAGGGCTCGTCAAAGACCGAGGGCTGTGCCTCGTTGCGACGCCTTAAGCAGGGTCGGCGTCATGGGGGGGCATTCGCGGGCCATGCCCACCCAAATGAGTTATTGTGCCCCCTCCCCCCCACACCCACACCCACACCCACCCGCAGGCTAAGCCTTTGGCGCCAAACTTGCACGTCAGCTATTGTGTGTGTGTGTGTGTGTGTGTGTGTGTGTGTGTGTGTGTGTGTGTGTGTGTGTGTGTGTGTGTGTGTGTGTGTGTGTGTGTGTGTGTGTGTGTGTGTGTGTGTGTGAGAGAGAGACTTTGCAGCATGTTTTTAAATTGGAACTGGGTTGGTGTGTTGGTTGTTGACGGCAAACTCTTATTATCAAGCATTTACATCATAGATTGAGGTCTCGAACGGCAGTTTGTGCCCCCCCCCCCCTGCGGTTACCCTAATGTCCCCCGATTAGACTTGTTCTGACGCCGAATCTGGCCGTAAGAATTCGGTGATCTGGCGTTGGCGGACGGAGGGAGTTGTCGTGGGCATGATACTGCTCCTCGTAACCTGCCAGTGCCGTATTAATAAAGGAGCACCTTGTTTCACTGTTGAATGTTAAATCTTATCTACGTTTCTACGATAATCACGGTTTTGGTAAATACCTCGCACTGTTGACTCATTTATCCCAAATTTCTTTCCAACACTTCGCTTTGTTTCACCATTGTCTATCAACTGCACAATTTCGAATTTCTGAGCGTAAGTTAAGTTCTTCCTCTTCTTGATTTCCCTTGATTTCTCTTTCCCCACGCTCGGTGATGACGTAGCACCCTTTCCACCATTTCCGGTGCGCTATAGCGCGTATTTGGGGCGCGATAGTCGTGTGTTGTGCAGTTTTTAAGGTAGCCGCGATAGCAAAGAAACGCGATAGCCGAGTTCGCTATAGCCGAGGGTTGAGTGTGTATAAATATATTATAAACAGGAATCGAATTCCTGTGAGGGGGTAAGTGTGAAAAAATTCTGACTCGATGCGGAGCTCGAACCACGGACCTCCGTTGATAACGCGTCAACAGCCCATTGCGCTATTGAGCCAGCATAAAACATAAACATAAAGCTCGCAGTGTTAAGGCATTATGATTCAGCATCCTGCTTGTGAATAACTAATCCAACAGTTAATAATGGAGTTGGGGATTGAACCCGTCTTGGAGAGATCAAAGCCAGGTGCACTACCTGTGCATCATTCTACTACTACACAGCGAAAATATTCTATCAATGAAAACCTCCCCAACTCGATACATTCTTTTTGGCAATGTTGGCCATCTTGGATGTATCTTACTATAATTCACCAAATGTCCGTCCGTCCGTTCGAAGGTACCGCAAAAACGGCTCAACCGATCGCAACGATATTTTAGGTGGGTATTCCTGGGACCCCTTGGAGTAAAATAGGCTATATTGTTTTTCCAATTTTTTTCCCCAATTTTCCAGTTTTTCCAAACACGATGGAATAATATTTACCGATATGAACAGTGATGTGGCTTTTATTGAAATTCTACAAATACTGTTTAGCTTTTGATGAGAATTATGAACCTGCCCGCAAATGCGGAAGTGGGGACAGATGACGGCAATGAGCGGGTTTGATAATATCCCAATACAACAGTCATTCAATCGTAATGTTAAATCGTTAAACGTTAATCGTGTTAGTCGTTTTGTTAAAGTATCAATTGATGATTGGAATTGAGTGAATACAATTACGATTTTGAATTCGTAATTGTGTTCACCCAACTATACGGAACTTCACATCAGGATTTAAATATTTGTTTATGTTACGAATGTTGTTAAAAGTTTATTTTTTATATTAATGTTATTTAATTTGTGATTGGAGTTATGCTGTTTGGAATGAAAAAAGAGATATTGAGTTCAAGTGAATGACGGAATGCCGTGACGGTTTCTACTTTCTAAACATGAATTCGCGGATCGCCATATGCAGATTCACCATTGACTGGGAATGGAACACACGTACCCGTTTGTTTGCGAACGGGTACGTTTTTCATGGAAGTCCTTCACGAACTTGCTGTCCATGTCTGACGTGCGACTGAAGGTGCTACAGTAATGTGGAATTTATTGGTTTTATGCTTTGGCATTCGCCGTTTCTGCATCGTCTGTTTGCTTCTGGCCTCCCACCCGTGCGTGGCACGGGTACCTCACTAGTATATCTAATTTGAACCTGAAAATGTGACCACCATGAGCTATGTAATCAGATGAGGGACATCAAACAGGCCAACATAACTGAAATGCATTGAAATTTAAATATTAACATTACTATCTGATCACTTTACGTCTTATCTCATGTTGAATATGATCATTACCCTGCGCCCGCGAAGCGCAAAGCAGGGTTAGGCATTCGGTTGTGTACGTGCGTGCGTGTCTGCATTTTAAAATTCATTTTCTCTGCAACCGTTGGTCCGATAGACATAACATTTTACCATAGGAGCGCCTCCGCCTGTCGAATTTTTTATTCATAATTATGACGTGATAGGTCACCTGGTACGGACGCCATCTTGGAAAAGTGTTACACCTCTATATCTCCAAAACCTCTCTGGAAAAAAAAAAATGAAACAAGGCTCATTGACAAGTACTCCCCATGGGGAATAAGAAATGTTAATGATGTCATCGGTGCCTTCACTATGACGTCATATTTTGACAAGTACAATGCTTGATCTGATCAGTATTAAAAAAAAAATTCCCTGCAACTATTAGTCCAATGGACACAAATTTTGACCATAGGAGCGGCTCATCTGGTATAACCTTTAATGATTATTATGATGCTATCGGTCATGTGGTATAGGAGCCATCTTGGAAAAATCCAAAAATGTTGCACCTCTATATCTCCAAAACTGCTCCATGGAAAAAAATTGAAACATGGATCATTGTAAAGAACTCTGCATGGGGGAATAAGTGATGTTAACAATGACGTCATTGGTGCCTTAATTATGATGTCATAATTCGACAGGCACAATGCTTAGTCTGATCAGTTGGAAATTTCTTGAGTGTGACCGACGAAACAATTATATTAGAGAATATAAACTTGTGAGTCATCACTCACGTCGTCTGGCAGCCATATTGGGTCAAAGAAAAATACCCTTCAAAAACATGAGTTGGCTCACACCAAGTTGACTGCGCAGGGTAAATATTCTGTGAATACCATGTAGTTATGGAATTTTTCACTTTACATCCTTATATGGAAACAATCCTCTTGGAGGAGGATATGTGGCTTAGAATTTCCTCGTGATTTCTGTGGAGGCAGCCATGTCTTTTCATTGGGTGTCCCTGATTGGCTGTGAAAAATAATCTAAAAGCAATCAGCTTAGGAAGGTGCAGAATGAATGGGTTACATAGAAGCAGGAGCGGGAAAGTAGCCATACACATTATTAGGTACTGGTGGATATACCCATCAAAGACAGGTGATAGAGTGAAATGGGATTTGATATGACGTGAGGGCCATACGACAACAACAACAATCCTATGATGAACAAATATATGGCGACAACAACAATTTTGTGATGTAGGTCTTGCAGCTCTGCTCACCAGAATGCCCGATGACATCATTTGGCATAAGCCTTGACAAAAGTCTATTTCCAACTGGGTCAAACGGAATGGATGTAAATTTAGATGCCATAAGCAAAATTGTATTAAGACATTAATTGTATTAAGAGAAAAAAGGATATGATCGGGGTCTGCGAGCAGCAAATTTGATTGATCGGGGTGATGTAAAATGCCATAATATTTTGTCCTAGTACTGGTAAACAAAAGGGTTTTGAAGATGCCAAAAGGCGATTTGTGTTCTGTCGTGTTCAAGTATATAATTCATTTGAAAAAAATTAGATTTTAAAGGTCGTAGAAAAAAAAAAAAGGTTTACCACCGTTGATGCAACGTCTTTTCCACCGCCTTAACACGTTACATTAGTTTGTCGTTCCTGTTGTTTGTGTCCCTTAAGACGTCCTCAAAAAACAGTAAGCTTCCTATTTGGAATGATTTTCAATTTTGTTTGATTACACAGAAATGCAGACAGACTAAAATAATTATCATGTGCAATCAGGAGGAATTAAGAGCCAAAGTATTGTTAAACTACAGGTTCAATCACAATATAACATTTGATTGAAATGAAGTTGTTCCTCAATCATAAACTGATGTTTGTGGACAGATAGACAAAGGGAACCGATTGCTTAACCTTGCCCTTCCTTCTATTGTGTGGGATAAATCGCTTGTAGTGCAGAAGCTGCTGCTCCGACAACAGCCGTGCTCGAAGATCGCAACTAGTGTAACCTGGTGTCAAGGGGCCTCCAAGAAGAGCAGACCACCTGCTACCCACAGTCCAGGGAGGAATTTTGAATAGCTAGAGTGCGGCATTAACTTGCCTCTTCTTCACGCTGGGCACCATAAGATATTTAGCATTCACAAACTACTGCTAGCAGATGTGACACCCGGTTTAACGTCCATCTTAGGGACGGCACACACACAACTTGATGCATGTGAAACACCAGGATTACAGTCCAGTTATATAGCTGGGTTGAGATTCAAACCCAGGCAAAAGTTCCCCCATTTTTGCATATTTAATCCAGATAAGTCTTGATCAACTAAAATGTTGTCATCATTTGTAATTCCCTTAACTAGGTATTTTTGAAAGTACATTTTCTGCATGTGGCGGCATAAAGCTTTCTTTGTGGTATTTAATGTGGTCCGGCATAGGGCTTTCAATATGCACCGTGGCTGCAGCACAATATAGCATCTCAAAGCAAAGTTGTTTAGTCACATCAGCACGGTGGTAAGCGCAAAACACAGGAAGTTGTCTGATGTCAACAAATGTCAAAAAAAACCTGATAAGCACGGTCAATTGCTTCTGTGTATGTCAGTTTTTTTTTTGAGTTTTGTTTGCTCATTCACTCCCACTTCATTACCTCGGCCACCGTAGGTGGGTGGAGGTTATGTTTTTCTGTCTGTCTTGTTTGCCTCTCTTTGAGCAGGATATCTCAAAACGTTATGGATGGAGTCGGACAAAACTTGGTGGACAGGTTGGGTGTGTGACAAGGACGAATTGATTAGATTTTGGTTTGGGTCAGAATTCAGACCCGACCTATCGGTGGGGTACAAAACGTAAACTGTTCAGCCTGGCGGAGGCATGCGCTCTACCGAGTGCCGTTCTAGTTTTAAATAGTATATATATTCAATTAATGGCAGATTTGTACTTGGAGAAGAACTTCCCTGTGCAGCAGCTTTTATTGCTCATAGCAGAGGAAATTGCGAGAATAGTCACCAAAAGCATTCGATTGCAACTTGATATATCATGGCTGAATAAGCAGTTTTGATAATCGTCATTGAACTCTTTGCCGGTTACCACCATGCATTTGTGAAACCACAAGCTTCCTCAAATTGCAGTCATCTGAGAAGAGTTTGGCTGCTTTGTCAAAATGCAAACATTCGTGCCACCAACTCCAGGACGTGACAACCGCTGCAGTCTTTGGTGTCTCTCCAAGTCACCAAGACGTTCGTAGTTCCGATTATTCACAATAGCAGATTTCCCCAGAAGAGTTATTTTAATAGATAGGAGCAATGCCGTGTAATTTATACTTGCACCTTTTCCCTTGTACCTGACCTTGATAATAAAATCAAATGAGCGTTGCATGTACGCAACCTTTGGAGCCAGATTGTCGTTTCCATGGTTAAAAAAAAAGAGGAATCCTGAAACTCCCTGAGTTTACTTGCTTCGGCTATTTTTATGATCGGCACGAAGCACCTGTTCCATGTGAGTAATAGGCAAGCCACCTGGATTGAGAAAGCTCTCGGTGAGAAAACTTAATACAACTGCTTTTGTGCGCAGTAACGATATCATTTGCAGAAGAATTGACTTTTCTCTACCAATAACATTTCGCTGTTACTCAGGAATGGGGTGTGAAAGTATTTGAACTCGGGTGTGGTTGTCTTGTGGTTACAAGTTACGAATGAGGAATGAAGGAGTTTTTCCCACCCATTGTTTACCCCTCCATAGATGGGGCATGATTTTACTCAGATGTAAACAATTATGTCAATCTTTAAAGGAAAGCTGGAGATGCCACTACTACTTAGTTATAGCGCTCGGGCAGTCGTTTTTGCCAATGCTAATTATATTTAATAAACGGAAGATATTGCCAAGTGCATGGGGCACGGACACTCCGCACCCTCGTCCCAGACCATGTATGTGGGACATGGCCCTGGCATGGCCGTGCAGTTATTGGCTGAATTTGAGTCAGTGCACAGCAAAATCGTATCTCTGGGCTTTTATAATGGCTTTCCCTCTTTCTAATTGGCCAATGGTGGGAAGATAAAATGTTCGCACTCTCACAATATCAATAATCGTTTTATCAAAGGGAATTGATAGCAATAAACAGCAATAATATAATCAATAAATTAATGACCACACAAAAATCGCACAAGGGCACAAACCGTGACGGAACCGACAACACCGAACAGGTATGTAACTTGTTACTCGACGACTATAGCCGCAAGCCTAACAGACAAAGTGATTGGTTGCTGGATTTTAGCTTGCAATACATCTCGCTCTCTTTGAGACGGCCTATTTTATATCGACATGGCCTTTTTCGTAAGATGGCACAAGAAATACAATGAGATGGACAAAAAGTCAATGGTATTTGATTTTTCCCAATTTCTTTCCATAAAAAAACCAACGCTGTAAAATTTTAAAGATGGTGTATCTGTAAAAATCATACAAAAGCATCATACTTCCTTAACCTCAATAAGGATGCCACAAAGCCAAACTGATGCATTTGCAATGCGTAAGTGAACATGAGGCCTATACGATCAGTTCCAAGTGGCATTTGGATATGAAGGGCTTCAAACGGATTACGTCTCCGGGCTCCGTACCTCGATCCAGCGGACGATTCCCGTCTCGTGAAAATGGCGGGATTGAAAAACGAGTGAAGTTGTGGAGGTTGAGCATTCATCATAAGTGCCTTTTGGCACGGGGGATGTGTGGAACACCTGATTACAAGTTTCCTTGCCTGAATTTCAGCATTTAAAATTATAGATCATGGGTAAAATGATCACGAAGCTTAATAAAATGAAGGTTGCAGCCACGGGGAGGAAAAAATTCTTCCTTAATTGCCTTGCTGAGGGCAGAGAGAAAAGCGACATCTCCTCCCATACCTAGAGTGTTCTTGGAAGTTACGTGACTTCTCTCAAGATCAGTGGCTGTGTTTGTCTGAAACTATAGCCCTTTTGTCTGAAATACACGAGTCTCATGTATTTGTCTTGTGTGTTCGTGATTGTGTTGCAACTGCTCCATGAACTTTTGACGCTGTGGCAAAAAAAAAAAACAGAAATTTCACATGTGATGGAGGAGGTCCAACAAAAAATGGTTTTTTTTTTTTTAAAGAAAGTTTTCAGCAACCCACATCCACTTACTCCTAAAAACTTTATTGGTGTTGAACAAATGGACGACCAATATGAGGTCAGTTCATCCCCCCCCAATGCATCTGACACACCACCGTATTTCACACGTTACATTAGTTATTTGTGCCTGTTGTTTGTGTCCTTTATGACGTCCCTGAAAACAGTATGTTTCCTGTTTGGAATGATTTTCAATTTTGTTAGACTGCCAGACAGACTGAAGAAATTGCTGCAACGCGGATGCGCGAGCACACTCGAGACGAGACGCCATATAATTTGCCAAATTCAGAGCCAAAGTATTACTAAACTGTCGATTTGTGTTCCGATTCATATTCCAATTCGTGTTCAAAATATTAAATTCAATTGTAACGAATTAGTTCCTCAACATTAGACTGACAGACGGACAGAGTGAACCAATTGGTTGACCCTGCTTTGTGCTACACGTGTGGTAATGAACATTGTTCACTACTGAACTACAGAGTGCATATGCACAATCTTTCACCTGAACTCACTGTTTGTGTTATTTTAGATATCTCACTCATCCAAGTGTATAACATGGATTATTTTACATACAGTCACGTGAAAAAGTAAGTACACCCCATGTAAAGTTTTGACTTTTTCAACATATTTCAACATACAGCTATTTGATCTTCATTTCAACAATATTGATAGATAAAGGTGATATAATATAACAAATATCATGAAACATTTACATTTTGTAGTCCATTGTATAATTTAAATAAACATAAATGCAAATTTCGCATGTGGAAAAAGTAAGTACACCCTTGGCTCCAATAGGTGGTATTGCCCCCTTTGGCAGAAACAACCTCAAGTAGGCGTTTCTTATAACTGTCTACCAGTCTCTGACATCGACTGGGAGAAATTTTTGCCCACTCCTCCATGTAGAATTCTTTCAGCTGTGTGATGTTTGAGGGGTTTCTTGCATGCACAGCTCGTTTCAAATCCCCCCACAACATCTCGATGGGATTTAGATCCGGGCTTTGACTTGGCCATTCCAGAACCCTCCATTTCTTTCTTTTCAGCCATTCTTTGGTGGATTTACTGGTATGTTTAGGGTCATTGTCATGTTGCAAGGTCCACCTTTGGTTGAGCTTCAACTCTCTGACAGATGGCCTCACATTATCCTCAAGCACCCTCTGATACAATGAAGAATTCATCGTGGATTCTATGATGGTGAGCTGCCCAGGCCCTGATGCAGCAAAGCTGCCCCAAACCATAATATTTCCACCACCATGCTTTACAGTTGGTATCAGGTTCTTGTGGTCAAATGCTGTCTTTGGTTTTCACCAAACATGTCTTCTGGTACTGTGGCCAAATAGCTCTACCTTCGACTTATCTGTCCAGAGCACATTGTTCCAGAAGTGCTGGTCTTTGCCTCGGTGTTCATTGGCAAACTTTAGTCTTTCCCTGATGTTCTTTCTGGACAGCAAAGGTTTCCTCCTGGCACACCTCCCATGTAGATCAAATTTGTGCAGCCTCTTTCTAATGGTAGACTCGTGCACTTTGACATCAACAGTGGCAAGAGCTACCTGTAGGTCCCGTGATGACATTCTGGGGTTCTTAGAGACTTCTTTCAGCATCTTGCGGTCTGATCTCGTGCTGAACTTGCTGGGGCGGCCTGGCCTGAACAAGCTGGCAGTCGTTTGGAATCTTCTCCACTTGTAGATGATCTTCCGGACAGTCGAATGATTGATTTCAAATTGTTTGGAGATCTTTTTAAATCCCTTCCCAGACTCGTAGGCATCTATAACCTTCTTTCTGAAGGCCCCAGAGAGCTCTTTTGATCTATGCATGGTGACGCCGCACACTTCAACAACAAAGAACAAACCAAACTAAATTTCTGAGGTTTAATACGACAGGTTCGTCCAAGATCCTCTCTGACGATGTTCTAATCATTTGCACCTCAACTGGTGCACCTGATTCTAATTTTAGGTATTTGAAGTAGAGATAAATGTAGGGGTGTACTTACTTTTTCCACATGCGAAATTTGCATTCATGTTTATTTAAATTATACAATGGACTACAAAATGTAAATGTTTCATGATATTTGTTATATTATATCACCTTTATGTATCAATATTGTTGAAATGAAGATCAAATAGCTGTATGTTGAAATATGTTGAAAAAGTCAAAACTTTACATGGGGTGTACTTACTTTTTCACGTGACTGTATCTCACTGAGCCAGGTGTAACAAGCATCCACACATTCATGACCATACTCTGTTTCTAGAGGGTTTATACTTTTTCTGCTGAAGTTTCATACTCTGTTTCTGCTGAAGTAGTTCCTAGGTAGAGAAATACACTCGTGGGGTTCCGCTCTGTTCTCGTGGTTTCAGCCCAGTTATTGTTGTTGTCGCCTTGGTGACCGGCAGAACTCAAGTATCCAGCAGCGTCTCTGGACTCTCCCGGATGTCTAGTGTCGAAGAGATGTGCAAGCGATGTCTTTGTTGGACCAGGGAGAGATGGCTAGTCATAATGTACACTGTTATAGATATTCAACACGCCCTTTCAAAATTTTCACCTTTTGTTGCCTTGGAGCCTTTTTAATTAAATTGCATTAAATCAACCTTTTCCCACCTTTATTTACACATCGTAACCCCCAACTTACAAGTGAAAAACAAATTCTACAAATTTCAGAAGATTAATTAAAAATACAACACCCTCCTACAAAGGCCTGTAGCCCCTCCACTCCCACCCCCTGAGTTAATACTTGGTCGAAGCACCTTTGACAGCAATTACAGCTGTGAGTCTGTTGGGATAGGTCTTTACCAATGTTGCACAACTTGATTGGGCAGTATTTGTCCATTCCTCTGAACAAAACTGTTCAGGCTCAGTGAAGTTGTGTGGGGAGCGTTGATGGACAGAAATCTTCAAGTCAAGCCACAGATTTTCGATTGGATTTAGGTCGGGGCTCTGACTGGGCCACTCAAGGACATTTGTCCTCTTGTTGCTTAACCACTCCAGTGTAGCTTTGGCTGTGTGCTTCGTGTCGATGTCGTGCTGAAAAGTGAACTTCTGGCCCAATTTCAGCTTTCTTGCAGAGAGCAGCAGGTTTTCCTCTAGGATTTTCCTGTATTTTGCTCCATCTATTTTCCCTTTTATCCTGACAAGTGCCCCAGTCCCTGCTGATGAGAAACATCCCCATAGCATGATGCTGCTGCCACCATGCTTCAAAGTAGGTATGGTGTTCTTTGGGTGATGTGCTGCGTTGGGTTTGCGCCAAACGTAACATTTTGTATTTAGGCCCAAAAGTTCCATCTTGGTTTTGTCGACCACAAAACGTTTTGCCACATGACTTCAGAGTCTCCAGAGTGGTTTTTTTTTTGCATAGCTCAAACGGGACTCAAGGTGGGATTTTTTGAGTAATGGCTTCCTTCCTGCCACCCCACCGTACAGGCCAGACCTGTGGAGTGCTAGGGATATTGTTGTCACATGCACACAGTGACCAGTCTTTGCCATAAAGGCCTGTAGCTCTTTCAAAGTTGCCATTGGCCTCTTTGTGGCCTCTCTCTCGACTTTCTATAGGCACTATATGTGTGGTGGTTTGTGGGGTGGATAGACAGTAGAGACATGTTGGGTTTAGTGTAGGTTGGAGCTTATGTTGATATTGCATATAGGGAGGGGTGGTGTCCACACTGGAGTCTAGCCAGACGGACTCTCATTTCATGACTGAGTGTTGATTCAGAATAGTAAGTTTCTGGGGGAGGGTGGTTGAGGATATTGTTTCAGGGACGATGTTCTATGCACTGTGATGATTTAGGTAAATAGTTGTGAATGTGATGGTGCATGGAGGTGTTTTGTGGGGGAGGAGGTATTATATTAAGGATATGACAGTAATGGTGAGCAGTTGTATGTTTCATTTGTTGTTGGGGTGGAGGATGTGTGGTCGTCATGGAGTTACATGGATGAGAGTGTTGTTGAGCTGCAGAGGTAATAAATTGAGTGCCTTTTGTATTCAGGTGGATTACAATTGGGAGTACTTTTGTTACCATGTGCACATGAAGCGAAAATTAGACTTAAGAAATTGGTTCCCTTTATCGGTCTCTATCTGTCTGTCCACAAACGTCAGTTTATGATCGCAGAACAACTTAATTTCAATGGAATGTTATATTTTGAACAGGAATCAGAACATTATTCAGAAAAGGAACCTGTAGTTTAGCAGTATTTTGCCTCTGAATTTGTCCCGGTTGTGCATGCACAGAGAGGAGTGAGATTAAAAACAATCTTTCTGTCTGTCAGGCAGTCAAACAAAATTGAAAATCATTCCAAACAAGAAATTACTGCATAAAGGACGTCATGAAGGACACAAGCAACAGGCACAAATAACGAATGTAAAGTGTTAAACAAGGTGGTGTAAAATATGCCGCATCAACAGCAGTGCAACAACACCAACAACAGGCATTTTAAGGCCATTTTCCCTGCTAGAGCGGGGGTGAGCCTGGCGGTCCCCATGACAATCTTCTCCATTTTGCCATATTTTCTGCATCTCTCCTTGTTAACCCCCTTGCCCGCATTTCTTCTTCCACCATCTTTAGCCAAGTCTTTCTTGGTCTTCCCCGTCCTCTACTTCTACATTCATTTCCATCACTCTTCTCAACCAGTCACTTTCATCCTTCCTCAACACATGACCAAACCATCTCAACCTGTTTCTCTTCACAGCATCCATCACAGGTTCTATTCCCATCATCTTTCGCAATTCATCATTTGTCTTCCTCTCTCTCAACGATATTCTGCACATCCACTGAACCATTTGCATTTCCACCCTTTCCAGCCTTCGTTGCTGCTCTACGTTCATTACCCATGTCTCGCTCCCATAAATCACAACACTTCTCACACGTGCAGCATACACCTTTCCCTTCAGCTTCAACGACACTCCCCTCCTCGTCGGCACACCACTCGGTTC
Source organism: Myxine glutinosa (assembly GCF_964187855.1). Lineage (NCBI taxonomy): Eukaryota > Metazoa > Chordata > Myxini > Myxiniformes > Myxinidae > Myxine > Myxine glutinosa. Next base: position 187,782,372 of record NC_136263.1, on the reverse strand, counting down.
CCGAAACTTCTTCCATGCACATCTCACTCGATCAACCGTTGCCGAGTCTTATCCACCTTCCTCATTCAGCATGTCTCCTCGGTAGCAAAATGTTTTCACACCTACCAGCTTCATACCATCTCCAAGATCCAACTCAACATTTCCTCAATCTGCAGCTCCCTCTGTGCACACCTTACATTTGAATGTAGCGACCACACTGGTTAATGACCCTCTCAGACCATTACATTTTTGATGAACCCACTCAGCGCACATTGTACATTGAATGGAGTTCACTCTGACACCCTTCCTGCACACAGCACATGGCCACTTCCCAGTTCTTTCCACCTCACCACATGCTTTACCACTTGCCATCACCTTCGTCTTTCCGATATTCACCTTCAGACCTTTTGTCTTCATACATTCCTTCCACTTGTTCATCTTCTCCTTCAGTCCATCCATACTTTCCGCAATCAACACCTGGCAATCAACATCAACACCAGATCATCAAATCAACATCAACACCAGATCTGGCAATCAACACCAGATCATCTGCATACAACAACTCCCACGGTAAACCCTCCTTTACGTTCCGAGGCAGCACCTCCTTCATAGCTACAAATAGTAGCGGACTTAGTACCGACCCCTGATGCACTCCCACCTTCGCCTCAAACTCACCACTGTTCCCGTCCTTCGTCCTTACAGCTGTGCGCACTCTCTCATACATTGCCATCACTTCTCTGATCAACCATTCCTCCACTTCATTCATTCAACGGCAGTAAACTTCGCATTTTTTCCCCCTTTTACAACTTTTAAAATCTTGATTTTATTTCAATTGAAATATATATTTGAACGCTGTAGTACACAAATCGCCTTTTTGGCACTTTCAAAACCCTTCCATTTAGCACTAGTATCTAGAAAATATATTACAGCATTATACATCATCACGACCAATCAAATTTGCTACTTGCAGACTCTGCCCACCTATGTCCTTGTTCCTCAAGACTGCACGGGGTAAGGTGTGCTCTGAACTCTCTAGTTTCTGCATGTAAATTTGGTATGTTTGTAGATGTTGTACAGCCTGTGTGTTGTTATCCTGAGTTTTAGTCAGGTTCACTGTTTTTTCGTTCAAAATCATGGTAGATTAGCAAACCTATACATTTTTGGAAACGTTATTACATGGAAAATCTGAAAATCAATGTTTACATTTGCCAATTCGACCAATTCGACCATTCGACCATTCGACCAATCGCTTCGATCGACCATTCGACCAATTCGATCGATTCGATTCGATTGACCATTCGACCAATTCGATTTGCCAATCAATTTGACCGACCTTTGCTTGTGTGGAACGGACTGAAAACGATGCGGACTATATTGTCGGATACGACACACAGGACAGTGATGACGAACTCTAAATGGCATATTCTGTAATCGTGTATGTTTGATGCCATTGACTGCCTGTGTATATTTTGTCATTGACTGCCTGTGTCGATGTGAAGTTATACTGACTGCATGTGTATATATTATTTTGCTGACTGCCTGTGTATGTTTGGTGATATGAATTATTGTGACACATTTTGATGTTATTAACTGCCTGTACAAAATGATAACATGTATTTGATTATGCAACTTATCGCGAATATAAAGACAGTATTTTGCAATTCAAAACCTTTGATTCGTGTCTTACCATTCCCCATAGCACTAATTTGATACTTTCATTGGATTCCTTGTCCCTGAAAATATAGGTTTAGTATATTTTAAAAAGTTTTTAGGGTAATTAGAGGCAGAAATAGAACAAAATATGTATTTTACAGTGGCCATTTTGAAAATCCAAAATGGCCGCCATACAGGTATCTCTCCAAATGTAAACATTGATTTTTAGTTTCCTTATGCTATAACCTTTCCAAAAATGTATAGGTTTGCTAATCTACCATGATTTTGAACGAAATATAATTTATTGACATAGTGAACCTGACTATTTTGTTTTGTTTTTTTGGAAGTTTTTGTGTATTTTTATTTTTATTTTTTTATTTTTTGTATACAAGATCGAGGCTCGTGAAAGAGCGAACATTAATCACACAGAAAGACAAACCGACACAAAAACATATAACATCGGGAGCGGTAGACAAGATGGGGAGAGGGGGGGGAAGGACACAAACACAACATTTGAGAGCAGGGACCGAGAGACATGGAGACATCGAGAGATCTGAGAGCGGGCGAGGGCTTTGGGGGGTGGGGGCATGGGAAGGGGGGGGGGGGTGGGAGAGGTATAAAACATATGGACACGGCCAGGACTTCCAGGAAAGAAGTTGGAATTTCAAACAAGGTGGATCTGGGGTGAATTAGCGCGCTAGCGGGGGTAGAAAAGCGGGGGTAGAAAAGATCAAGGTTTTGGATGGGGGAAGATAAGAGATGGTGGTGAACAGCTGTTTTAAAGACCTGGAGGGAGGAGTGGGATTGAAGGGAGTGAGGGAGTTTGTTCCAGAGGTGGGAGAAAAGAGGAATGAAAGAGTGAAGGTGAGCAGAGAGCCGAGATTTCGGCAGTTTAACCATCAGAGGGTTGCTGGCAGATCTTGTGCGACCTGTAGGAATATTTGGGGGACAGAGCACAGAGAGAGCTGGGGGTGCAAGGCCGAAGAGGAGTCGGTAGAAGACAGAAAGACCACCTAACTGCCTGTGGTGAGTGAGTGAAAGGCCCTCAGAGATAGCTTCATCGTGGGAGATTCCAATAATTCTGAAAGCTTTGGTTTCAACAGCGTGAAGCCGAGCTAGGTGTGAGGCAGGAGCACCGGCCCATAGGGGAGAACAGTATTCCATTGAGCTGCGGATGAAAGCCTTGTATGTGGTGAGGAGCTCAGGTGTGCCGAGGAAGGACTTCGCACGACGGAGGATGCCCAGTTGGCGACTGGCTTTGGAGGCCAGCTTGGAAATGTGGTTTTCCCAAGAAAGATCATGGCAGATAGTGAGACCCAAAAGCTTGAGCGACAGAACTTCTTGGAGAGGATTGTTGAGAAAGTAGTTGGGAGGGTTGTCCAGTCGATCTTTTCGGAGAGACATAGTAAGAGTGTGAGATTTGTCAGGATTGAAAGGCATGTTCCACTTGTTTGACCAGTCTGTGATTTTGTCCATGTCTTCAGAGAGTGAGGAGGCTGCAGACTGCCGATCTGAGGGAAGAGGAATGGAGCGGCAGAGAGTGGAGTCATCAGCAAAGAGATAGAGAGGATTTTCAAGAGAGTCAGAGAGATCATTGATGAAGACCAGAAAAAGCACAGGGCCCAGAACACTGCCTTGGGGAACTCCAGCCTGAACGGGAAGAGGAGATGAGAGAACCCCATTCAGGGCCAAACGTTGACGACTAGAGAGGAAGTCAGCCAGCCATGCGTGGAGATTTCCATGGATACCAAAGGAGGAGAGTTTGGTGAGCAGAGCGGGGTGCCAGACCGTATCGAAGGCACGTGATATGTCGAGGGAGACAGCTCTAATTTCCTGTTTGGCATTGAGGACCTCCATCCATTGTTGAGACAGCAGAAGCAGCATGTCCAGAGTAGAGTGACCTGGTCTGAAACCAAATTGATGCTCAGAGATCAAGCCATTGGAGAAGAGGAAAGATTTCATATCCGAAGCAATGATGGATTCCATGACATTGCTGATAATTGGGAGAAGGCTCATTGGTCTGTAGTTGCTAGGATCTGTTTTTGCACCTTTTTGTGCAAAGCAGTGATGTTGGCTGATTTCCAAGCAGATGGCAGTTGACCTTGAGCAAAAGAGAGGGTGAAGAGAACAGAGAGAGGGTGAGATAGAGCGGCAGAGCAGGATTTTAGGACCCGTGGGCTGATGCCTTCGGATCCAGTTGCAGAATCAGAGTCGAGGGTTGACAGAAACTTTTCCACCTTGTCAGGAGGAAAGGACACGTAGTCCAGGAGCAGCTGGGTACGACTGGGTATGGTGGGTACAGAGAGGGATGGGTTTGGGACACAAGATTTAGAGGCAAACACAGAGTTGAGGCATTCAGCTTTTTCACGTGCGGAGTCAGCTGTGTAGCCGTTTGAGGTAAGGGAGGGGATGGAGGGGGAACAAACACCAGAAACAGATTTGACCGGATGCCACCAGGATTTGGAAGAGGGAGACAGATAAGAGAGTTCGGTCTTGAGAACGGAGAGATATTGTTTCCTGGCTCTCCTGAGGGTGGACACACACTTGTTTCGGGCTTTGTGAAAGGAAATGAGATTTCCTTCCGTTGGATTTGCTTTCCAGGAGACGAAGGCAAGTTGTTTCTGGGCAACAGCCTCACCACAAGAGTCCGTGTACCATGGACGGGAGGAAGGGTATGACAACTGAAGACGAGATGGGATAAATCTGTGCATGAGGGAGAGCAATTTACTTTGGAAGAATTCCCAGGATGAGTTGATGTCAGAGGTGGTAGAGATGGGAGACCAGTCCAGATGATTGATGGCTGCTTGAAGACCATGCCAGTTGGCCTGAGTGAAATGCCAGACTCGTCGACGCTGAGCAGGCTCCCTGAGAATGGTCAGAGAGATGTCCACTTTAACAAGGACATGATCAGATGATCCGATTGGTGCAGAAGAAGAGCAGCAGTCATTTTCAGGGAAGTTAGTCATAACCAAGTCCAGAAGAGAAGATGCTCCGTTGACTGAGATCCGGGTCGGGAAATTGACAGATTGTGTCAGTCCCAGTGAGTCGCAGAAGTCCTTTGCTGAGGAGCCATGGCTGGTGAGGGAGGTACCCACACCCAGCCAACTGGCATGATGACAGTTGAAATCACCACATATGAGGAAGAGAGAGTTGGGATGAGTAGATAGAAGTTGGTCCATATTATCAGACAGTGAGATGTAGATGGAGTCATCACTGTTTGGTGGACGGTACAACACACATATGAACAAGAGGTGGGAGCGAAGGGGAGGCCGTAGCCAGAGGTATTCCTGGGGGTGAGGTGGAGAGAGTACAGTGCAGGGCGAGTGAGGAAGAGAGTTTTTGATAAAGATAGCAACCCCACCTCCAGGACGAGGCTCAGGTCTATCATACCGGAGGAGGGAGTAACCCGGGAGAGATAATAAGGAATCAGAGACATCATGAAGGAGGAAAGTTTCTGTTAAGCAGATCACGTCTGGTTTGACAGAAGCAACCTGTATGGAGAGATTAGTTAAGTTTGAACGAAGGCCCTGGATGTTTGAGGTCCATACCGTTAATGAAGAGGAAGGGGGAGCATCGGATACAGAACAGGGGGGAGGAGGGGCAGGGTAAGATGTGGAAGATGTGGAAGAGGTGGAAGAGGTAGGGAGAGCTGTTGAAGGTGTGTCAGAGATTTCAGAATAGCTCGGAGAAAGGGAAGGATGGGGCGGACAAAAGGTTTGATGGTGATTGGGTGAGGCACAATGAGGTGTTATTTGAGGAGGGGGAAGAGCGAGGCAGAAGGTTGAGGGAGATGGAGGTGAGAGTTGGAAGGGGGAAGAAGCGGGGAGGACGCTTTGAGGAGGGGGAGTGAGAGGGGGGAAATTGAGAAGAAATGAGGGTGGGGAGATTTGAAGGGGCGGGGCGAGGGGGGAGTTTGGGAGGGAAGGGACAAGGGGAGGGATTTGAAAGGGATGGGATATGGGGGAGATTTGGAGGGGAGGGGTGAGGGAGGAGTCTAGGAGGGGAGGGGTGAGGGGGAGTCTTGGAGGGGAGGGGTGAGGGGGCAGTTTAGGAGGGAGGGGCAAGGGGGGAGATTTGAAGGGGATGGGTGATGGGGAGGATTAGGAGGGAAGGGGAAAGGGGGAAGATTTGAAAGGGATGGGTGATGGGGAAGATTTGGAGGGGAGGGGTTATGGGGAAGATTTGGAGGGGAGGGGTGAGATTTGATTTTAGAAAGTGTACGATGAATGGGAAACGAACATTTATTGCAAAATGAGTTTCTTGTGACCTTCGAGTCAAAAATACGTTTAAGGACGCTGGATGGAGGATGGAGTGCAGGAGAGTTTAGGGAATGTAGAAAAAAGGCACTATAGGAGATGGAATTTTTTTTTGGGATGAATAGATTTGGTGAGCAAGTCGAAAGCAGCCTTTTAAAGAAGAAGAATAAAAGGGTGTTATAATATATGACGGAATACATAACTTGAGGGGAAAGTGTAAACATTGAAGGTTAATAACAGTGAAAACTATCTGGGGAAATGGGGGAGAAACACGTGGTTGAAGAACGAACGAACGAATAAGAATGAATAAACGAATGAGAACAGAGAAGGAAATGTTTTTTTTGTTTGTTTTTTTTGAGTTGAGATTTACACAAGGAAGTAGGCTATGGGGTGAAAAGACTGGGAAAACAGAGAACGAAAGTTATTGGATCACAAACGACGGACCGCTGAGAGAAAAACAAAGCCTCAAGGTTGTACAGTGTACACTGTACAAGGCCTCAAGACACGACACGAATTAACACGATTTTCAATACAGGTATGAAAGATTTGCACCGAAAATCTTCCTCGGGACACAATTATACGTACGTACACACCATAAAATAAATAGTTATAACGAAAATACAAATGGGAACAATTACTTAACTTCGATTTCAAATCGCTCGCGACGCGGCAAAGGCCTTGCTCTCGACGTGGCAAACAGACGATTAATTTATGAAAGATAAACACCGAGAAACTTCCAAGGGGCACCCTATAACTTCACACACCGAAAAATAAATACAGTTTCGACAAAATATTGTGGTGTACAGTTTGTATATTGTGGTGAAGTGTTTTTTGGTTGTTTGTATTAGTGAATGCTTTTAGTGTGTTGCTTTTGCAGTTATCCATGCCAGTGAGTTGATCTGTATCTTGTGTAAAAGTCACTTGGGTAACCAATGTGATGCTCAGTAATGTTGGAGGTCTGTCGAGAAAATGTTGTCGATTGAAAAGGTAAATGGTTGGATGTACATTGGATTCATGTCTGTCTGGATTGAGAAGGGTTGCAAAATATTTTGGTGGAGATGCAGTCATGTGATTCAGTATGAGTCAAGATTTTAGAGATATTGCTGAAGGGTGTTGGTAGCCGAGACAAAAATGGAATGTTGTGAGACAATGGTTAGATCATCTGCATCTGATAAAAAGTAGTGAGTCTGCTTGACGGGTCAGGAGGTCATGGAGGAACAAATTGAAGACTGAGGGAGATAGTACAGCGCTCTGTGGGATGCTGTTAGGTATAATGAAGGAAGAGGGTGTTGTAATTGTTTAGTTGAGCTTGGATGGTTATTGTGACATGGTACTGGTACACTCTCCCAGTGTGATCAGGGTTCGAACCTGCAATCACTAGAATACAATTACAGAAGCTCAAGGAATTGAGCGAACCCAGGTGCCACAAGATTGCGTAGCTTTTGCCTTTAAAATATAAATATGGCAACACTATAAAATGTTCCCCTATCACTTCATGTTTTAACAAATATTGTATATTTATCATTTCAGCAGGAGCCTGGTGTTGGCTTAGCGGTTAGGGTGCCGGCTTGGGATCCGAGGATCCTGAGTTTGAATCCTGGTCGATCGCTGAATTAACACCAGGGGGGTTGACTCAGCCTGTCATCCTTCCGAGGTCGGCAAATTGAGTACCAGCTTGCTGGGATGAATGATTCCGGTGTGTACCCCGGTTTAGAATAGGTACACCGTATCCCTGCGCATTGTAAGAGGCGACTAAGGGTTGGCGTCAGGAAGTGCATCCGGCCATAAAAACATTGCCTCAAACAGGGAACCATGATTGTCATGGGGCCCGCAAGGCTAATAGCGGGGAAAAATGGCCTTAAAACGATCATTCATTCATTCATTCATTCATATCATTTCAGCGAGTTTAGTACATTACATTTGAATTGGCATTTGTTTACCATTCATCTTGAATCTTACCATAATGGAGCAAACGTGGACGTCAACGAAACTCCAAAATTGACATATGGTGGAAAGAGCGCCATCTTTGGTGGTAGCCGGTATTACAAAGAATCATCTAATATATGTTGTGATGAATAACATTTATTTTTAAAATGACAAATTATAAAGTGCATTTCCAAGACTGTTCCTTAGCACTTTTCCCACCGAGGGTGAGCTGTGAAGGGTACCCCTGCCCTTAGGGTGGTTGTGCCCACTTGTATTCTCGAACACCCCAAGAGGGGGCATGCTGCCATTGGAATTGGTGTCAATCCTGCAAAGCATTTACACTGTTTATTTAAACTGGAATAAAGTCATATACGTACTAGGTGGATGCAACTGTCGTAATTTAATAAATACCGTCTTAAATGGTTAAATTCCGACGGACACAAATTTCGAAATCAGGAAAGATCCGTATGAATCGGTTGTATTATTAAGGAATTGAATTGGGATTGGGTTGGGATTCAAACCCGGGCGACACAGCTTGGAGATGAGTGTGCGTTCCTCTCGGCCATCCTGCCAGCCCCATGATTGTATTATTATTATCTAGTTAAATAATCTATTTCAAGCATCTCATGATCTCCACACTTTATAGCTAATAATACATAATTTAAGCACCAGGATCGATGGAAAATCACAGTAATACGAAGTTGGCCTCAGAGGACAGCACAATGTGGGATAAATTAATTTCACAGTCATGTCACACACCCACAGAGGCAAGAGGAAGATGTCTCCATGGAAATTACTAGGAAATTGAAGTCACATTTACTATTATTTATTTATTTCATTTATGAGAGAAATGAGGGGAAAAGAAAGATGAGGCCTGAAGTTAGCCCGACTTACTCCATTGGTCTATTGATAAAGGCCTTGAAGACTGTGAGTAGTTCCGAGTAGGGTGTGAGTAGTTCCGAGTAGGGTGTGAGTAGTTCCGAGTAGGGTGTGAGTAGTTCCGAGTAGGGTGGGAGTAGTTCCTCTCCGGTATGGAACGATGGAGGATGACCAATCTATGGCTAACTATACGACATTTTATGCTTGCGGTGCTTTTATACTTCCCTTTAACATGGTGACTAATTTGCTCACTGCTGGAATAAGCTACGAGTTCATTCAACATCGGTACCTTATTTGAGGCAGAGCTATGCTGATTTTGCTTTTTTTGTGGGGATTAAATGTTTAATGTACTGGCATCTGATTTTTCACATAGTATCCAATAGAAAATTCACAGCTTGAGGAGCAGGTTAGGGTGTTTTACTACTTGCAAAATCGAACATTTTTCCAAGTATATTGGTCGGTTGAGTTTGTTGTTCTGTCTGTTTGTCTGTCAATCGTCCACAGGTCACAATTTTAAACCAATCTTCACGAAACTTCACCAGATGGGAGAGTTGGTCATAAGGAAGAAGCCTATCGATTTTGAGGTCAAAGGTCATCTTGAGGTCAAATTTCTAAAATTTTCATTTTTCATCCGATCGACTTGAAAATTGAACAACATTTGCATATTGAGTCATAAAAATTGGGAAAACAAATATTTTTTTTAAACTTGAAAGGTCAAAAGTCAACTCGTTAAAACTTCCAAAATCATAAATTTTCATCTGAAAAATGGTAAATTTTCATCTGAAAAATGGTCAATTTTCATCCGATTGACTTGAAAATTTAACAGCAATTGCACAGTGCATCACTGAATTGGAAAACCAACTATTTGAGGTCAAAGGTCAACTCAAGGTCAAACTTGTAGAATCATCAATTTTTCATCCAATTGACCCCAGCTTTGATTAAGATTGTTAGTTTGAATTTTAATGAAATGGACAATTTGAGGTATCCATGGCAATTTTCTATTGTGGGGAGAGGTGGATTTTGCAAGTATCGTGCTCTGCATGATGTCTTCTTGTTTATTTATTTATTTGTAGACGAAGTTAAGACTCGTGGAAAAGTTAGAACACAGAATGGATCAGGATGCAACAGAACAAAAGGAACAGCATAAAGAGAAGAGGGAAAAATGCCAATCGCAGGATTGAGGGACAAATACAGGGAGACTTGGAGAAAAAAAGGATGTGGGGAGTAATGAGGGGTAGGGTAGGAGACGCCATGAACAAGATAGATACAGAAGCAGTTGGAGTTGGAGCTGCAGCTGCGGCTGCGACTGCGACTGCGACTGGAGTTGGAGCTGCGGCTGGAGTTGGAGCTGCGGCTGGAGTTGGAGCTGCGGCTGGAGTTGGAGCTGCGGCTGGAGTTGGAGCTGCGGCTGGAGTTGGAGCTGCGGCTGGAGTTGGAGCTGCGGCTGGAGTTGGAGCTGCGGCTGGAGTTGGAGCTGGAGTTGGAGCTGCGGCTGGAGTTGGAGCTGCGGCTGGAGTTGGAGCTGCGGCTGGAGTTGGAGCTGCGGCTGGAGTTGGAGCTGCGGCTGGAGTTGGAGCTGCGGCTGGAATTGGAGCTGCGGCTGGAATTGGAGCTGCGGCTGGAGTTGGAGCTGCGGCTGGAGTTGGAGCTGCGGCTGGAGTTGGAGCTGCGGCTGGAGTTGGAGCTGCGGCTGGAGTTGGAGCTGCGGCTGGAGTTGGAGCTGCGGCTGGAGTTGGAGCTGCGGCTGGAGTTGGAGCTGCGGCTGGAGTTGGAGCTGCGGCTGGAGTTGGAGCTGCGGCTGGAGTTGGAGCTGCGGCTGGAGTTGGAGTTGGAGCTGCGGCTGGAGTTGGAGTTGGAGCTGCGGCTGGAGTTGGAGTTGGAGCTGCGGCTGGAGTTGGAGTTGGAGCTGCGGCTGGAGTTGGAGTTGGAGCTGCGGCTGGAGTTGGAGTTGGAGCTGCGGCTGGAGTTGGAGTTGGAGCTGCGGCTGGAGTTGGAGTTGGAGCTGCGGCTGGAGTTGGAGCTGCGGCTGGAGTTGGAGTTGGAGCTGCGGCTGGAGTTGGAGTTGGAGCTGCGGCTGGAGTTGGAGTTGGAGCTGCGGCTGGAGTTGGAGTTGGAGCTGCGGCTGGAGTTGGAGTTGGAGCTGCGGCTGGAGTTGGAGTTGGAGCTGCGGCTGGAGTTGGAGTTGGGGCTGGAGTTGGACCTGCGGCTGGAGTTGGACCTGCGGCTGGAGTTGGACCTGCGGCTGGAGTTGGACCTGCGGCTGGAGTTGGACCTGCGGCTGGAGTTGGACCTGCGGCTGGAGTTGGACCTGCGGCTGGAGTTGGACCTGCGGCTGGAGTTGGACCTGCGGCTGGAGTTGGACCTGCGGCTGGAGTTGGACCTGCGGCTGGAGTTGGACCTGCGGCTGGAGTTGGACCTGCGGCTGGAGTTGGACCTGCGGCTGGAGTTGGACCTGCGGCTGAAGTTGGACCTGCGGCTGGAGTTGGACCTGCGGCTGGAGTTGGACCTGCGGCTGGAGTTGGACCTGCGGCTGGAGTTGGACCTGCGGCTGGAGTTGGACCTGCGGCTGGAGTTGGACCTGCGGCTGGAGTTGGACCTGCGGCTGGAGTTGGACCTGCGGCTGGAGTTGGACCTGCGGCTGGAGTTGGAGCTGGAGGTGCGGCTGGGGTTGGTGTTGGAGGTGCGGCTGGGGTTGGTGTTGGAGGTGCGGCTGGGGTTGGTGTTGGAGGTGCGGCTGGAGTTGGTGTTGGAGGTGCGGCTGGAGTTGGTGTTGGAGGTGCGGCTGGAGTTGGAGTTGGAGGTGCGGCTGGAGTTGGAGTTGGATGTGGAGGTGCGGCTGGAGTTTTTTTGTATACTGAATCGAGGCTCGTGAAAGAGCTAACATTTATTTCACAAACAAATCAACCAGACAAACAAAATATACAAAAAGAGGGAGCGGAAGACAAGATGGGGAGAGAAGGGGAAGCACACAACCACAACATTTGAGAGCAGGGAGAAGTGTGGGAGGGAGAGGGCTTGGGGGCAGGAGGCGTGCGAAGGGGAGGGGGGGGGGGGGGGAGGTATAAAACACAAGGGGACCGAAATTAGCGGGGGTAGAAAAGATCAAGGTTTTGGATGGGGGAGGATAAGAGATGGTGGTGAACAGCTGTTTTAAAGACCTGGAGGGTGGAGTGGGATTGAAGAGAGTGAGGGAGTTTGTTCCAGAGGCGGGAGAAAAGAGGAATGAAGGAGTGAAGGTGAGCAGAAAGTCTTGATTTTGGCAGTTTAACCATAAGAGGGTTGCAGGCAGATCTTGTGCGACCTGTAGGAATATTTTGGGGACAGAGCCCAGAGAGGGCTGGGGGGGCAAGGCCAGAGAGGAGTCGGTAGAAGACGGAAAGACCACCAACCTGCCTGCGGTGAGTGAGTGAAAGGCCCTTGGAGTTAGCTTCATCGCGGGAGATTCCAATGATTCTGAACGCTTTGGTTTCAACAGCGTGAAGACGGGCTAGGTGTGAGGCAGGAGCACCAGACCAGAGGGGAGAGCAGTATTCCATAGAGCTGCGGATGAAAGCCTTGTATGTGGTGAGGAGCTCAGGTGTGCCAAGGAAGGACTTCGCATGACGGAGGATGCCCAGTCGGCGACTGGCTTTGGAGGCCAGATTTGAAATGTGGTTTTCCCAGGAAAGGTCATGGCAAATAGTGAGACCCAAAAGCTTGAGTGACAGAACTTCTTGGAGAGGATTATTCAGAAAGTGGATGGGAGGGTTTTCCAGTCGGTCTTTTCGGAGAGACATCGTAAGAGTGTGAGATTTATCAGGATTGAAAGACATGTTCCATTTGTTTGCCCAGTCTGTGATTTTGTCCAGGTCTGCAGAGAGTGAGGAGGCTGCCGACTGCCGATCTGAGGGATGAGGAATGGAGCGACAGAGAGTAGAGTCGTCAGCAAAGAGATAGAGAGGATTTTCAAGAGAGTCAGAGAGATCATTGATGAAGACCAGAAAAAGCACAGGGCCCAGAACACTACCTTGGGGAACTCCAGCCTGAACAGGAAGAGGAGATGAGAGAAACCCATTCAGGGCCACACGTTGACTACGACCAGAGAGGACGTCCACCAGCCATGCGTGGAGATTTCCATGGATACCAAAGGAGGAGAGTTTGGTGAGCAGAGCAGGGTGCCAGACCGTATCGAAGGCACGTGAAATGTCAAGGGAGACGGCTCTAATTTCCTGTTTGGTGTTGAGGACCTCCATCCATTGTTGAGAAAGCAGAAGCAGCATGTCCAGAGTAGAGTGACCAGGTCTGAAAACAAATTGATGATCAGAGATCAAGCCATTGGAGAAGAGGAAAGATTTCATATCTGAAGCAATGATGGATTCCATGACTTTGCTGATAATTGGGAGAAGGCTGATTGGTCTGTAGTTGCTGGGATCTGTTTTTGCACCTTTTTTGTGCAAAGCGGTGATGTTGGCTGATTTCCAAGCAGATGGCAGATGACCTTGAGCAAAAGAGAGGGTGAAGAGAACAGAAAGAGGGAGTGAAAGTGCAGAAGAACATGATTTTAGGACCCGTGGGCTGATGCCGTCAGGACCAGTTGCAGAATCAGAGTCGAGGGTTGCCAGAAACTTTTCCACCTTGTCAGGAGGAAAGGACACAGAGTCCAGGAGCAGCTGGGTACGACTGGGTACGGTGGGTACAGAGAGGGATGGGTTTGGGACACAAGATTTAGAGGCAAACACAGAGTTGAGGCATTCAGCTTTTTCACGTGCGGAGTCAGCCGTTAAGCCGTTTGAGGTGAGGGAGGGGATGGAGGGGGAACAAACACCAGAAACAGATTTGACCAGACGCCACCAGGATTTGGAAGAGGGAGACAGATAAGAGAGTTCGGTCTTGAGAACGGTGTGATATTGTTTCCTGGCTCTCCTGAGGGTGGACACACACTTGTTTCGGGCTTTGTGAAAGGAAATGAGATTTCCTTCCGTTGGATTTGCTTTCCAGGAGACGAAAGCAAGTTGTTTCAGGGCAACAGCCTCACCACAAGATTCCGTGTACCATGGACGGGAGGAAGGGTATGACAACTGAAGACGAGATGGGATAAATCTGGAGTTGGAGGTGCGGCTGGAGTTGGAGGTGCGGCTGGAGTTGGAGGTGCGGCTGGAGTTGGAGGTGCGGCTGGAGTTGGAGGTGCGGCTGGAGTTGGAGGTGCGGCTGGAGTTGGAGGTGCGGCTGGAGTTGGAGGTGCGGCTGGAGTTGGAGGTGCGGCTGGAGTTGGAGGTGCGGCTGGAGTTGGAGGTGCGGCTGGAGTTGGAGTTGGAGGTGCGGCTGGAGTTTGAGTTGGAGGTGCGGCTGGAGTTTGAGTTGGAGGTGCGGCTGGAGTTTGAGTTGGAGGTGCGGCTGGAGTTTGAGTTGGAGGTGCGGCTGGAGTTTGAGTTGGAGGTGCGGCTGGAGTTTGAGTTGGAGGTGCGGCTGGAGTTTGAGTTGGAGGTGCGGCTGGAGTTTGAGTTGGAGGTGCGGCTGGAGTTTGAGTTGGAGGTGCGGCTGGAGTTTGAGTTGGAGGTGCGGCTGGAGTTTGAGTTGGAGGTGCGGCTGGAGTTTGAGTTGGAGGTGCGGCTGGAGTTTGAGTTGGAGGTGCGGCTGGAGTTTGAGTTGGAGGTGCGGCTGGAGTTTGAGTTGGAGGTGCGGCTGGAGTTTGAGTTGGAGGTGCGGCTGGAGTTTGAGTTGGAGGTGCGGCTGGAGTTTGAGTTGGAGGTGCGGCTGGAGTTTGAGTTGGAGGTGCGGCTGGAGTTTGAGTTGGAGGTGCGGCTGGAGTTTGAGTTGGAGGTGCGGCTGGAGTTTGAGTTGGAGGTGCGGCTGGAGTTGGAGCTGGAGCCATGTCTAGAGAACTGTTTAGACGTTATGTGATTGAGGCTGGCTGGCATTGGACAAGGACATCCCAGCAGTGGAGATCCACTTCTAGCCACTCAAAAGTCCAGATGTGGATGAGTGGTCCTGAGGCCAGAATCAATGCAAAACTGAGCCCTTTCCTACTTTTCCTGACTCTGTGAAGAAAGCGAATGCATGTTCATACATGCTGGCAGTTGTGCATTGCTGGCACCAAGCTTCTTGATACATCACGCTACAGAAACTTGAGATAAAGACTGCCTATCCCCCCGCACCTCCCAATCCCCTCTCTGCTTGCTCGCTTCCACATTTATTCAGAGACGTGCAACCTGCCTCTACTGTGGCCAGGAGCTTTGTAATAGGACGAAGCTGCCAATGCTCCACCCTTTTGTGATGGCCATGTTTTTTGTTTCAGTGTTTATACATCTTTGCACAGACTAAGAGTAAAAGACAAGTTCTCCTTGTGGTTGCTTGCCATGAATTCATTTTAATTTATGCACGCTTGCACGGTATTACTATTTGACTTGCATTTGTTTACAGCAGTTAAGATTTGAATATCACAGTTTGAATATATGATTAATGTGTGAAATGAATGTAATTTACTACGGGAATTGATTATGATTGGAGGTAGATTTTGATGAGTTTTTTTTCCATTCGTTCTGCTTTGTTTTTCCTTCTATGCATATCCATGTTGTGATATTGACCTTGATTGTCGTAAATTTGTCAGTCTAAGTCGTAAAGGCCTATATGGCTTCTCAGTTATATTCGTGACTGGTTGCGGCAAGACTCTTAGGTTATTGGGGCTATGGCGCATCTTTGCCGTAGAACATCAATTCGACCTCTGGCATCATGTTACAACTCCCAACTTATGACATATGTCAAGTAGAGTAAATTGGGAATGCATTGGGACACAGGATGCATTGGGACACAGGATGCATTGGGACATCCCCGCGAGAGCAGCTATTCTTAGCTGTTCTCCTACAAGGCAGAAAGCATGTTCAATGACAGTTTACTAATTTACTTAACTTACTCAAACCTTTATTGATCTGATACATGCCCACAACCACTCAACGTGCTCCTAAACAATTTAATGAATATCTTATTCTTTTTTTTTTCTTCTTAATTAATTTATTAACTCATTAAATAATTGTTTAATTACAAATTAGAAAGAATCTGAAAATGCAAAGCCCATCGAAGTCTGCTTTGTATTCGGACTTCTTCTTAAAGATGACGAAAACAGTAAAACAAAAACAAAAAAAACTGATGATTTTAGGCGACCTCGACCTTTTGACCTCAACACAATCGGCTTTTAGCTTTCGATTGGTGAACCAATTCAGTGACCCAATATGCTAATTTAAAAAACTTCAGGTCAATCGAATGAAAATTGACAATTTTATGTGATGAAAAAAAAACAATCGGCTCCCATCTTTTGATTGGTGAATCAATTTTAAAATTTTCAGGTCAATCGGATGAAAATTGACGATTTTATGTGATGCTGACCTTTGACCTTTTGATCTGAAAAAAAACCAATAAGCTCCTATCTTTTGATTGGTGAATCAATTCAGTGACCAATATGCTGATTTTAAAAACTTCAGGTCAATCGGATGAAAATTGAAGATTTTATGTGATGCTGACCTTTGACCTTTTGATCTAAAAAACAACAACAATTGGCTCCCATATTTTGATTGGTGAATCAATTCAGTGATCCAATATGCAAATTTTAAAATTTTCAGATCGATTGGATGAAAATTGGATGAAAATTGACGATTTTATGTGATGCTGACCTTTGACCTTTTGATCTAAAAAAACAAAACAATTGGCTCCCATCTTTTGATTGGTGAATCAATTCAGTGACCCAATATGCTGATTTTTAAAACTTCAGGTCAATCGGATGAAAATTGAAGATTTTATGTGATGCTGACCTTTGACCTTTTGATCTAAAAAAAACAACAATTGGCTCCCATATTTTGATTGGTGAATCAATTCAGTGATCCAATATGCAAATTTTAAAATTTTCAGATCAATTGGATGAAAATTGACGATTTTATGTGATGCTGACCTTTGACCTTTTGATCTAAAAAAAACAACAATAGGCTCCCATCTTTTGATTGGTGAATCAATTCAGTGACCCAATATGCTGATTTTAAAAACTTCAGGTCAATCGGATGAAAATTGAAGATTTTATGTGATGCTGACCTTTGACCTTTTGATCTAAAAAAAACAATCGGCTCCCATCTTTTGATTGGTGAATCAATTCAGTGACCCAATATGCTGATTTTTAAAACTTCAGGTCAATCGGATGAAAATTGAAGATTTTATGTGATGCTGACCTTTGACCTTTTGATCTAAAAAAAACAATCGGCTCCCATATTTTGATTGGTGAATCAATTCAGTGATCCAATATGCAAATTTTAAAATTTTCAGATCAATTGGATGAAAATTGAAGATTTTATGTGATGCTGACCTTTGACCTTTTGATCTAAAAAAAACAATCGGCTCCCATATTTTGATTGGTGAATCAATTCAGTGATCCAATATGCAAATTTTAAAATTTTCAGGTCAATCGGATGAAAATTGAAGATTTTATGTGATGCTGACCTTTGACCTTTTGATCTAAAAAATACAATCGGCTCCCATATTTTGATTGGTGAATCAATTCAGTGACCAAATATGCAAATTCCTAAAATTTCAGGTTAATTTGATGAAAATTAATGATTTTATGTGAGTTTGACCTTTTGACCAAATAACTAATTAGCCTTCTCCATAATCTCATAATAAAGATTTGTTGAAAATTTAATGAGAAATGCTCAAATGGTAAAAAGTTACGGCTCGGACCGATTGTGTAATCAGCGCAACATCAAAATCCGAGTGAGTCTATTTGCAGTTATTTATATAACTTCTAATCATTATGTCTTACTGGATGAATCCTAACTTTCATCAATTTACAAGTAACTAGAATGGCACTTGCTAGAGCGCATACCTCCGCCAGGCTAAACAGTTTCTTTTGTATCCCACTGATAGGCTGGATCTGCATCTGGACCTCAACCAAAATCGAATTGGCTTGTTCTTGTCACACACCCAACTTATCCATCAACTTTTGCCATAATCCGTCCACAACTTTTTGAGATATCCTGCTCACAGACAAAGACAAGGGTGAAAACATAACCTCCATCCACCTTCGGTGGCGGAGATAACCATTGTCTGCGGTGTTTGGTTTATGCGACCCTCACCATGGTGCTGCATTGCTCCAAACGTCCTCCACAAGACGAAGTCATCTGAATGTTGAAACATGAAAAGTAATGTTTTATAATCCTTCAGAAATGAAGACGAGAGTTGTGCTCAATGTTATTCATCACAAAGGAATTTTAGACTTTTTTTTAAACAATCTTTTCCTGTCTTTAAGCCTTACTTTATAAACTTCTAAGGTGTCGTCGAAA
The DNA here is from genome assembly GCF_964187855.1 of Myxine glutinosa. Lineage (NCBI taxonomy): Eukaryota > Metazoa > Chordata > Myxini > Myxiniformes > Myxinidae > Myxine > Myxine glutinosa. The sequence goes on along the minus strand of NC_136263.1, from coordinate 187,764,383 downwards.
TCTGCTGCTTACTGGTCACTGCTTGGTGTGTTTGAAATTTGATCGAGGTTGAATGCAGAGCTGTGTCCTTATTTCCTCCACACCAATGACAACAACCCTTTCCTATTCTCCCTTTTCGACTTCATTTAGGACTTCCTTTCGATTCTAATTCCATGTACAACTAATCTCTTGTTCCCTTTGTTCCCTTTCCGACCTGTTCTATCTCTCCCATCAGATGTTCAATCCCCTCGTTCTCAGTTCAGTGCTCTAACCATGAAGATTTTCGACAAATTGCAAGGAGGGCGACCTCGTCGTCCAGCGTCGCTAAGGAAATCCCCGAGGACTTCAGAGGAAAATGTCCCACAGCCATGGCAGAGCCACATGGTAAGTGCTTCTCGTGCGCAGAGTAACAAGTGCTGAACCACATGTTATCGCCATGCAAAATATTAGGCAACAGGAGATGTTCGTTTTGAGATGTTGCTGCGTCACTGTTTAAACGTCCTTCATTCTGTGACAAAGACAGCAGAATATACAACTAAAGTATATAACTTTCCAGGATCTGCTGATCTCATTGCTGCAGTTGGTAGTTTAACAGTTAACTACATTTTTTTCATACTCGTCCTAACCTCTTGAAGTGATTATTTTCTCAATTTTGACGTTTTGCGATGGAAGCAGCTTTCTGGAGGGCAAATGCAATGATTGCAAGTTGATTATTCCCGACATGGAAAACAATGATTTTCCTAAAGTGTTCCTTGTTATCCTCGCCAGATGGTATTTATTGCATGTGGGTCCGTTTCGTAGTTTGTTAGTTTGTCTGTCTGTCTGCACATCATGTGCCAACATTTAGAATGTGAATACATCTATAAAGTATGTACAATTAGAATGTGAGTACGTCTATAAAGTATGTACAATTAGAATGTGAGTACGTCTATAAAGTATGTACAATTAGAATGTGAGTACATCTATAAAGTATGTACAATTAGAATGTGAGTACGTCTATAAAATATGTACAATTAGAATGTGAGTACATCTATAAAGTATGTACAATTAGAATGTGAGTACGTCTATAAAGTATGTACAATTAGAATGTTAGTACGTCTATAAAGTATGTACAATTAGAATGTGGGTACGTCTATAAAGTATGTACAATTAGAATGTGAGTACGTCTATAAAGTATGTACAATTAGAATGAGAGTACGTCAATAAAGTATGCACAATTAGAATGTGAGTCTGTCTAAAAAGTATGTACACTGAGAATGTGAGTACATCTATAAAGTATGTACAATTAGAATATGAGTACATCTATAAAGTATGTACAATTAGAATGTGAGTACGTCTAAAGTATGTACAATTAGAATGTGAGTACGTCTATAAAGTATGTGCAATTAGAATGTGAGTACGTCTATAAAGTATGTACAATTAGAATATGAGTACATCTATAAAATATGTACAATTAGAATGTGAGTACCTCTATAAAGTATGTACAATGATAATGTGTGTACGTCTATAAAGTATGTACAATTAGAATGCGAGTACCTCTATAAAGTATATACAATGATAATGTGTGTTCGTCTATAAAATATGTACAATTAGAATGTGAATACATCTATAAAGTATGTCTCTTCGATGAGCCTTGACCTTGTATCCAAAAGCAAGCAAATAATAAATGCAAACAGTGCATGGTTTTCCCATATTGTTTCACCAGCAGTTTTGTTGATACAAACGGCTTTTCCCCAGAAGAGGCAATCAATATGTCTCTGTTGCAACTCTGAAATATTTTTTATGCTGAGTAAAAGGCGACATTTATCACCGATATACCAATGTAGACATGCAATTATAGTTTTAAAAGCCTTATATGTATTTTGGTAAGTAAACTCGGCTCGGTGGTGTGATGTTTAGAGCGTTTCCTCAGAGTCTGGGAGGTCGACGATTCAGACCTGAGTTTGTCTCGTCTGACAGCCCTGTGTTGTGTGTTGTGTATTCATCTGTATATCACAGTGTGTGAAATGTGTATGTGTAGCAGCTACACTACGATCATTATATCCTGAAAGAAAAAAAACAGCCCTTAATCTTTTTCATGATACTTCACAGATATTTTTGTCCATCAATTTGTACGGCGTAGCCCATTGGGCGAAACCATCGAGAACAGTGTTTTATCCGTCTGTATGTATGTCCTCTCAAACGCATACCAATCAGAGCTGAGGATATGGTCACATGACAGGATGATGTGATTACGTCTGATGTCATTACGGCATACGGCGGCTGACTCTCCAGACTACGCCATTTTGATTGAAATGCCGTTCATGCCGAACATATCGTTGAACCAGTCATATATCACAATCGCCATGCTCTACCTTACGTTTTTCATTCAGTGTGAAACACAAACAAACCGATTGTTAAAATGATCATGAAATATTGAAAGCATCGGCGTTACGGCTCTTCCAACAATACGGTACGGTACGTATAGGCCTTAGGTGTTATGACTCGTCTTCGGACCGCTTTGGACAAATTAAGCCCAGGTTTCTTAATACAGTAGTGTATCGTTTCAGAAGTATCGTTTCCGTAATAATAATAATAATATAGGAAACACAACCATAACGCTTTAATCCCAATGTCGTGAATGGAAAGTTGATGGATTTAAGCGGTGAGTGGTTCATTAATCAATGATATAAGCGGTGTTCGGCACGAATATTAATAACCGAGGAAGTAGGGAATTAGCCTCAGTGTTTTATGATGATATCCTTTTCGAAATAATGATAATGTAACCTTAATATTGTCACGTTCCTGGTGAATTAAAATCGTCCAAGGAAACGGATTGCCGAACAAGCTTTAAACTCCAAGGTGTTCAGTTCAATGGCGGAGTTAATGCGCAAGGGTGGGGGGGGGGGGGGGGGGGGAGGAGGGGGGGAAGAAGAGGCTGAAGAGCTTACCCTCCCGAGCCCCCTGGCAGTCCTCAAACCTGCAATAAATCAACTCAAACGACACAGGATTTAAAATGTACAAATAAATGCCGGCTTTATTAAGAAATGCCGGTAACCAAATGAAACACGATAACACTCAATTCCTAAATTGAGGGACCCTCCACACAGACTTGTGTACAGACAAAAGCAGAAAAATAACTGAAAATAAATGTGTTATTTATGGCACTTATCTCCAATCGCTGGTGTATCTCGTCAAGGATCGTCTGAGGCCTTGGCGGGAAAATTCTCTCATTCGCGCGGGCTTGGCCTCACCATGCGTCCGCTCACTCCTGGCCTCGTCTCGCTGCAGTGAGCAGGCATCGCCTGTCCACTCGTCGTTCTTGCTTGGAAAACCGCAGCTCTTCCTCCTCATGACCACCAGCAAGATGCCGGAACACGGTCGCCCGCGATGAAGCCTCCCTGCGCAAGAGAGAAAAGCGCAACCGTCCACTATGGATCCAGAATCGGCAGCCCAAGGAAGAGAGAGAATGTCCACCAGTGCGTTCCTTTATCGTCCAGCTCTGTGTCATCTGACCAATCAGCGAGTCTTTTCTTACCAGTCCTTTCTGTCAGTCAAACCCCAGACCTCTTCGGGTATGGCTCTTGGCCTGCCCGTTCTGTGTGCTCACCAAGTCGGGGTTGTCAGCGGTAGTGCTTGATGCATGGTTTCCGGTGGTTTTTATTAATCATTGTGGTTAATGGCGATTTCTGGCTATAGTGCGGTGTCAAAAGGAACAAAGGAGAAATTACAGAGGCATTACATACAGGGGATTAATTACCCATAATCCCTCGCTAATTAACAAGCCCCACTTCTCTGATGGGGATGAAGATATGCTCTTCCACGACACATGGTCTACCGGATCCCTACTTATGGTAAATCGAGGTTTCTTATTCTTCACAACAGTCGGAGCACACTAATCTGTACATTCTACCTGGTCTACAATATCACTACCCCCCACAAACATAACAATATTATAGTAAATCTAATCGTAACACTAATCCCTTCGTAGTGACTGCAAACTTACTGGAAGTTAAAATATATCAGTTTTGTGTCTGTTAACGTCATTACGTCTATGATGTCATTACGACGGCTGAGTCCACCGACCAACATTTTAATTTGCAAGTACACCCGCTCACTACGGGAGTGGCAGGAAGTGTCATTCCTCTTTGGGGTATTTAGATTACAGTCGATCTATGGTTGGGTCTCAAGAACATTGGGTGTGTGTTCATTTACCAAGTTTCTTGTGGAGAGATCGCCAAGTGGTTTAAGCATTTGAGCAAGCACTCCATTCAAAACCCTGAGGGAATGGCTGGCTTGGCAGAATGATGTAAGGTAAATGGTAAATGAGCACATTAGCTGCTTGGTAAATGAGCACACCTCCAACCCTTGTGGGGTACATAGATTACAGTAGATCTTCGCTCAGTTCTGTAAGTAAAACTTACTTCACGAATGTCGGAATTCCTCCAAATTTCTTTGTTTAATGTTATAAGCAGCATTAGTGACTGTTTGAATGTGTTTGTGGTTTATAATATTTTACAAGCCCGGCTACTGTTAGCCGCTGTTAGACTTTTGGTTTGTTTTTTTTTCACTTTGCTTTTTAAGGAAATTTTAAATGAAACTTTTCAATTTGTTGAAATTATTTGAACAAGACAAAATAAAATTCTCTCTTACGTGGAGTTTCTTGAGTCTTTCAGTTCAATCACAACAGAATGAAATGAGAAACAACGAATTTGCAGCTTTAAATGTGAACCTCATACAAACAAATGGAAATGCTCGGTCATTAATTGTAAGATTTAAAGTGTAAGATTAAAATTTACTTTTGTAAATTTGTCAAATCTTTTGTCAAATCTGACAATATACTTTTGGTTCTCCTTCAATTACGGTACATGCGTTGCCCCATTAATTAATTGCAATGAAAAACGAAATGCAAATTTTATTAATGAAGTGCAAATTTTATTTATGAAGTGCAAGTTTTATTAATGAACTCCCTCACTCCCTCACTCTCTTCAATCCCATTCCTCCCTCCAGGTCTTTAAAACGGCTGTTCACCACCATCTCTTATCTTCCCCAATCCAAAACCTTGATGTTTTCTACCCCCGCTAATTTCACCCCAAATCCACTTTTTTGAGGTGCCGACTTCTTTCCTGGAAGTCCTTGGTGCCGTTGCGTTTTATACCTATCCTGCCTCCCCCCAGGCCCTCTCCCTCCCACACATCTCCCGATGTCCCTGCTCTCAAATGCTGTGTTTGTGTGCTTCCTCCCCTTCTATCCCCATCTTGTCGACCGCTCCCCTTTTTATATACTTTGTTTGCTTGTTTGTTTGATTTGTTTGTTTGATAAATGTTAGCTCTTTCACGAGCCTCGACTCTGTATACAAAAAACAACAAAAAACAAACAAACGTATCTTATGCTTTATGGGATACAAAACTTAAACTGTTCAGCCTGGTGGAGGTGTGCACTCCACTGAGTGCCATTCTCGTTTAAAGTCTGCAACAATGTGGTGAGAGGGAGCTGTCCTCTTCAAAGTACTCTGAATGAATGAATGAATGATCGTTTTAAGGCCATTTTCCCCGCTAGAGCAGGGGTTGGCCTTGCGGGCCCCATGACAATCATGGTTCCCTGTTTGAGGCAATGTTTTATGGCCGGATGCCCTTCCTGGCGCCAACCCTTGGTCGCCTCTTAGGATGCGCAGGGATACGGTGCACCTATTCTAAGCCGGGGTACACACCGGGATCATTCATCCCAGCAAGCTGGTACTCAATTTGCCGACCTCGGAAGGATGACAGGCTGAGTCAACCCCCCTGGTGTTAATGTAGCGATCGACCGGGATTCGAACCCAGGATCCTAGGATCCCAAGCCGGCACCCTAATCGCTAAGCCAACACCAGGCTTTCTTCAAAGTACTCTCCTGAAGTATAAATGTGAAGTGTTCTTCTAACTTCTAAACGCATATTGGTAGTTTTAAAGTCATCTCATTTCAATTTTCGAAGAGATGAACTTGTAAAATGGGTCGTGATGTCCAGATGTCTGTCCATCCATCCATCCGTCCGTCCGTCCTTCCTTCCAGTCATCAATCCATCTGTTAACTTTTTGCTATTTTTGTTACTCCTCCCTTACCACCCAGCTGATTGTTCTGAAACTTCACACATGAATACAAGAAAGTAGCTCGCACAACTGCTCACGCTTCGATTTTTCGATTTTGGATTGTGGGGATTCCCAGAGGGGGGTACCCCCTCAAACTTCGGATCCCTACTCATCCCATATTTCCCAACCAATTGCTCTAAAACCCTATACAGCCCTTCTACTCGACATGATCGCTCGGTTTTAAGATTTTTCGATTTCGTATCAGGGGGACTCCAAGGGGATCAGCAGGGTTTTCCCAGAGGGTCATCCTGAATCAGCAGAGATCTGAACTACAACCTCAAGAGATGACCGTCAGTCAGCCCACTCAGGGGCCCAAAAGTCAGCCTACTTTCTTGTTTTTTTGGACCACGTACAAAACTGCGACACATATATTTGCTGGGCGCATGCATGCCTGCGTTGGGCTGTATGTGCATACCTATCTTCCCTTTTGATATTTTTCAGTAAGCACAGCACAAACCTTCACTTTTCCCCCCTCTGTTGCAGTGTCAAGGTGCACAAAGACTACTTGAGGCAGAACGTGAGGCAGTCGCTAGTTTGAAGTATCTGCGACAGGTAGCTGGAAAAGGTGTTGCGGAGTTGCTGCCAATGTCTGCCAGCCGCATGTTGGAATGCATGCTGGCCTTACAGCAGGCACTTTTGCAGTCTAATGACAGGTGTGCAAATGCACAACATTACCCTTTTTCTTGGTAAATGCTTTCACCAAATGACTGTCACGAGCCTGTTGTTCTTTATTTATTTATCTTTCTCTCTCTGTCTGAATGTGTTGATTGGTTAGATTGTCTGACTTGGCTTTACATGTGTTTTCTGTTTCAAAGTGCTGTGTCAGTATAGAAGACATTAATTAATTTTGCAGATTTATATATTGTACACACACACACACACACACACACACACACACACACACACACACACACACACACACACACGTATATATATATATATATATTTAGCGAGAATCTCTCGCTCTCTCGCGCTCTCTCGCTCTCGCTCTCGCCCTCTCTCGCTCTCTCGCGCTCTCTCTGTTCCTTATGCACAGCTGTGTCTTTAAAGCTACAATCTCTATATTCAGAGTACAGATCTACAAATTTGTGTGGGAAGTAACATGGGCTATGTGGATGGCCTCGGAGGCTCTTTTGAGGCCAAAGTGACCAATTTAGCAATTTCTGACAGGATGACCAATGTCTGTCTTCGACTGACTCCTCCCCAGCCTAACTCCCCCAGCTCTGTCTGTGCTCTGTCCCCAAAATATTCCTGCAGGACGCACACCATTTGCCAGCAACCTTCTTCTGGTGAAACTGCCAAAATCAAGATTCTCTGCTCACCTTCACTCTTTCATTCCTCTTTTCTCCCGCCTCTGGAACAACCTCCCACACTCTCTTCAATCCCACTCCTCCCTCCAGGTCTTTAAAACAGCTGTTCACCACCATCTTTTATCTTCCCCCATCCAAAACCTTGATCTTTTCTACATCCGGTAATTCACACCCAATAATTTGTATGGGGCTCAAATTCACCTTTTTCAAATTCCGTTTTCTTTCCTGAAAATCCTAGTAGTGTCCATCTTGTTTATCCTGTGTACCCCTCCACAGATCTTCCAATGTCCCTGTTCTCTACTGTTGCTGTGATTCCCTCTCTCCCCCTCTTGTTTCCGCTCCCTCTATTGTATGTTCTGTGCTTAACTCTTACACGAGCTTCAACTTGGTATACAAAAAAAAAATTGATCTCAAATTGAAAACGCCGGATTTTTTTGAATGCAACACAATTGACCTTTTTAAGTCAATGAAATAATTTAAATCGAGAGGTTAACTTAAACTTTTCCTGTCACTGGCGAAAGGTACTTTTGCTAGAATTTATATAGATGCTCTTTCTCGAAAATTCCTTATATATATAAGGAGTGAAGCCAATTGGTACTATACTGTTGCTGTGGCTTTTTCACAATACTTCTCTACCTCGCTCTATCTCTCCTGTCTTTTCTTCACTCTCCACCCACTTCCACCTTTATGACATCTCTATTCATACAGTCTTTAACCACGGTCTACCCACTTCTTCTCCTACCTCACACTTTCCACGTGTCTGCTCTCTTTGATAGTCAATCTTCCTCCGTCCTCACCAAGTGCCCAGTCCACTTCAACTGGCTTTTTACTAATTTTGCCACCAAACTAGACTTCATATTCCAATCTTCTTCCGCAGTTCATCCATCTTCCTTTACCTCCCACAACCATCCTGACACACAGTTGTTCTCACTAATGTGTAGCTGCCATTGTTTCTGCTCTGTCAATGCTATCATCTCCAAACCGTTTTGGTATGCCAGCGTGAAACACAAAGTCAGGACTTTCCCTTACAGCTTCCTTGATATCTTCCTGTCTGTCATAACTCCGTCCACTGTCCTCCATGCATCCGCACCCACTTGTATCCTCCTCCGTGCCTGTGACTCCGAACGACCATCTCCTGTTACTGTTACATCGATGTACACAAAGATATTCCCCTGCCTAATCTCCTTCCCCTCTAAACTGATGTTCAATCCCTCCCATTGCTGTCCAATGCATATCTCCTCCGTCTTCTTCAGATTCATCCTCAGCCATGCTTTTTGAACACCTCCTTCCACTCCTCCAGCATTTCTTGCATTTCCTGTTTGCTCTCCACTACCACTGCCAGATTATATGCACACAATATCTTCATGAGGATGTCTTTCATGCTGACCTTCCTGCTGATCAGCTGCATCATTATAATGAGCATTATCGGGCTATGCGTACTTCCCTGTCTCAAACCAATATTAACTCAAATGCCTCTGACATCCCAGGTCCAAGCACTACTCTTCCGTTCGTTACCTTCCACCATCTTAACTTTCACTTTCTTCACTCCCACCTATCTCAACGTCACCATAACCATCTCTCTTGGGACCATCTCGTAAGCCTTCTCAAGGTCCACAAATCTTAGTACCATATCCCCTTGCATCTCCAACCTTTTCTCTACCAACTTTTTCAGTGTAAACATCCCATACATCGTCCCTCTTCTCTTTCAAAACCAATACATGTTGTTATTCACCTATCTCCTTCTCCACACGCTTCTGTATCCTCGCATCCAGGATTCTTTCAAGTAGCTTCATAAAATGACTTAGAAGTTTGATTCGTCGGTACTTCCCTGGATCTTGTGGGTTTACCCTTTCTCGCCTATCTTGGTACAATTAGAATGGTCCTCCACTCCTCCGGAATCTTATCTTCTCTTATACATGTATTCAACAGCCTCTGTGTCCAACTGCCTCTAATCGCTCCTACCACACCAAACATCTCCTCATGTACTCATAAATTCTTGGTGCTCTCCCCTTCTTCCTCCTCTTTAATGCTGTCCACACCGCCATCTCCATAGTCTCCACTACTTCCTCATACATATCTCAGTAGCTCCAGTTCGTCTTCTTTTTCTCACTCGTTCAGAAACTTCATGAAGTAGTCTTCCCATACCTTCAGCACTGCCTCCCTCTCTGTCACTAACTTCCCGTCTTCATCATTGATCGCCATCCTTTGCTTCATGTTTTTACCATCCTCATTTCTATCTCGAGCTATTTTGTAGATAATCTTCTCACCATCCTCATCTAATTTACTGTATAAATCCACTTTCATATCATTCCTTGCCTTATCCACAGCTCTATTTGCTGCTTTCTTTTTCTTTCCAGCAAGTGCAGCAACGCTGCATCCAGTTGTCCTCCCATATCCTTGATCTTATCTATCCTCTTCCAACCATGCTTCTTCTCTCAGACTGCCTTGGCTACTTCCTTCTGCCGTCACACCTGGTTTATATTTCATGACCTTCCACCCTTTCCTAGAATATATCACCTCTTAACTGGATGGGTAACCATGAACCCCTGTGCCACAACAGCACTTCCTGCAAGAGTGCTGAGCAACAGGTGGTGCCTGCCATGCATGCAATATCTCTAAATTGCAACCGGGGAAAAAACTATCAAAATCGATGCACATTCTGCTTCATTTGTCTTTTATAGACCACAGTAGGATTAGGGAAAAACAGTTTGATGCTCAGGTGAGCAAATGCAATACTGAATGGTGGCAATCGAGTCGTAGTTTTTCATCCAAAGCGTCAATCAATTCCTTATGAAGTACTTTTAATTTAGAAGCGAAATCTCAAAATCTTTACAAAAAAAGGAAGAGGCAAGCAAAGAATAAACTTTCACGATTGAACTCATCCGAAGAATACTTCATCGCCAAAGGTCTTCATCCTTATAATTCACCTTTGTTGCACTTTGTTAAAAGAGGTGCAAGGTTAGATTTGGTAAGAAATTAAAGCAGGAACCTTTTAATGTTTGGCTTTAAAGGTTTTCAACAATATTTTAAAATCTATATGTTGGAGTATCGGGAGCTAGTTATTTGTTTTGTGAATTGGAGTGGTCTGTTTTGATGGAGTTAGATGAACTGTCCATCTAATGGGTAGAACTCGGACGGATGGACGCACGCACGCCTCCTTTTATATTACATAGTGAAACTTTTATAGTGTATAAAAGTGTAATTTCTTCCCTTAACCTATATGGTAATTTTGGAAATAAATCCCATTGTTATTGTGTGGACATTATTGCATTTATCGAAGGTGAGTTGAAGGATGAGGCATTTGAAATTGTTGTTGTTTCGTATGCAGCCTGTGGCTGCCGGTTGCATCATTTTGCTGGAAGCGCGGCTGTGCCGATGATGCAGTTCCCCGTTACCAGTAATCTGGTACTCATTTTGCCGACCTTGGAAGGATGACAGGCTGAGTCAACCCACCTAGTATTTATTATTTCAACGGCACGACAGGGTCTCATAGTCAGGACCCTAAGATCTCAAGCCAGCCACCTTAACCGTTAAGCCAACACCAGGCTTACGGCATTTGTAGTGTATCGACTATAAAGGATAAATATGGTTGATGGGTATTCATCTCCCAACAGAGCTTTACCCTGCTATTGATGACTGTATGATGACTATTTCTAGAAAAAGCAAACAATGTGAATTATTATGAGCTTTGTCTTAACATTTTAGTGATAATTTCTTTCATGTTTTTTTCTTCTTTTTCTTCCTCTTCTTCTTTTTTTCATTTTTTTTTTCCCCACTTTTTGAGGCTTTTTCCATGTCCGTTTCAGCGCCGAGCAGCTGAAGTCTCAAAATCAAATTCTGCAGCAAGTGGCCGAGCTTGTGTACTGGGCCGACCAGGCGTTGCTGGGGTTAGTACCAACTGGACAGAACCAGCCAACCTTGGACAAATCTCCACCGGTGGTGATTGAAACCTTGATCCGCAGGGTGCAGGTATTGTATGGTTGGCTGCTTGTGTGTGGCATGGCACCAGTCTATCATGGTTGTGTAATGTTTGCTCTCGGGTATTTTTTACATGAGGCCTGATACAGGCTGTTCTTCGCTTTCAGGATCTTGTGAATCTTTCCATGAAGAACTTGCAGAGACCATGTGGCTCAGCCACCTTGCCTATCACGGTGACGTCACCAGATGGGTGAGACATTGCTTTGATTCTGCTTCAGATGAAACTTGTGATGTCATGACAACAAATGCCAAAACACTTGAGTGGTAAAATATTTATATTAATTGAGAACACGTTATTTAATGATGTACACGTGACCCTCCATATTCTTGAGGGTTACGTTCCTGGAAAACCTCGCGAATGCAGAATTTACGAATACAGATAACTTGGTTTAATGGGAAAAGAGGGTTAGGTTCCTGGGTTAGGCTGAACATGGAGAGGAAATGGTAAATGTTTAAAACGATGATTAAAATAAATAAATTACAATATATAGCCTGGTGTTGGCTTAGTGGTTAGGGTGCCGGCTTGGGATCCTAGGATCCTGGGTTTGAATCCCGGTCGATTGCTGAATTAACACCAGGGGGGTTGACTCAGCCTGTCATCCTTCTGAGGTCGGCAAATTGCAAAGTCGCGAGTAATGGAGGTCGCTGGGTCATGAATTAGCAATTGGTGTACATTTACCAATTCGTGAATACATGGAACTCTCGGATGCAGAACTCGCGAATACTGTACTGTTATCTTTGCATTTCGCAGAGAGCATGGCTCTTCACAGACGTGCGAGCAGACAAATGGCCTTCCCTCCAGCTCTTCCCCTGTCTGCACACCAACAGCCGACTCAGAAATCAGCCCACCTGCCAAACCACCTCACCCTGGCTTATATGACATCAACACAGCACTTGCAAACAGGTATGAGAACATCTCTTAAACATCAATGAATGTTTGTCTCTTTATGTTATGCATTCATGTGCTTTCGCAATTTTATTTACATATGTATGGTTTCGATTTGTTTTACTTTGCATGTTTAATTGATTTTTTTTTTTTTGCCCATCAGGGCCTCAAGTCCTCCAGAACTTCCACCCAAGATGCGACATACTATTGCAGGCAATACGCCAGTCGCTGTCGTCGCACCAATGTGCCGCCAAACTACCGCATCATTCAATAGTGCCGTGCGTATTCCACGAACAACCCACCATGTTAAACCTTCAACTGTTTTTCCCAATTTTTTTTTTTTAACTTTCTGCAATGACTGTCCCAGGGGGATTCTTGGATTTTTAATGTGAAATAAATCTTATAATCAGGCAAGATTAGTTGAAATGAGAATTGATTGTTGATATATTTAATTGATACTCGTGTTAATGTCATTACCGAATTTATGTCAAAACAGATGCATATGTGACTACACGTTCAGCAAATTACTGAGCTATTATTTATTTTGTATTCTCATCTTGAACAAGTGGAAACAGAAATCATAAAGGGAGGAGGGCATTAAGATAATGATGTAAGGTGGGAGTTAGGAAGATTGGGAGTGGGGTGGGGGGATTTGGGAGGGAAGAGGGGGGGGGGGGGGGGACACAAAATTGCACCACTTTTACCTCCGCCACCGAAGGTGGATGGAAGTTATGTTTTCACTCCTGTCTGTTTGTCTGTGAACAAGATATCTCAAAAAGGTATGGACGGATTTGGACGAAACTTGGTGGACCGGTTGGGTGTGCGACAAGGACGATTGATTTTGGTGAAGATCTGAATATGGATTCGGATATGAGAATTATTTAATTTTCAAGTGATTCCTCACCATTGAGAGATCGGGCAAAAAGCGATACATAGCACCATATCTCAAAAAATTATGGACTAGTTATGATTAAACTTGGGGGATGTGTTGGTTGGGTGACAAGGACAAGCTGATTTGATTTTGGTTCAGGCCCGAATCCAGATCCGGAATCCAGATCAGTGGGATAGAAAACATAAACTGTTCAGCCTGGCGGAGGTATACGCTCTACCGAGCGCCGTTCTAGTTGCATTTGTGACATGTTGATGACCACGAATGGCAACACAAATCACAATATTCACATGCAGTATTCATTTTTGTACAACAAACAGAGAAACTAACCAATGAATGCCATATTTATCCTCAAGCTTCCATTCTCATCAAAAGATGGTACTAGTTACCACACGTACGTTCCCAATATTTTCCTAGTGTTTACATTATTTATCATGAGCTTTATCCTCGAGATGATCAAAGCTATCAATGGTTGCAGGATGGAGGTTGGCTGGAAAGCAACATGGAGGGCCGGCGGCGCTTTTCTGGAGGTAGTCGTTCATATGGAGGTGAATCGCCTTCACGGCTGTCTCCCGAGCGCCCTGCCTGCAAGCTCAGTCGCTCTGAGGAGTTGTTGCATGGAGTTCAGGGCAGTGGCAGCCCCCACTCTCTCACAGCCAGCACAGAAACCGTTGGTACATGAGCATCTCAACTTGTCTGTGTCTTGGAGACCTCCATAAATGCATTGTCAAAAAAATGGCAATTTTGTTGTTACAAATTGGATTAGCAAAATAAGCTGATGAACAAAAACAGACTTGTTATCTATGTATTAAAGCAGCCGGATTTCTCCCTCCGTCCGTATGTCCCTCTGTCTGTCAGGCTGCATCATTAAAGCATTATGTCTAGTGGAATGCCTCTTCGGCCGTGTACATTATCCTGGCATCCAGCACTCGACTTGTCCCATCACTTCGCTGACGGCAGTTGAACACCACCTTGCATATAATGTGAACCTTGGTGTCTGTCCATGCATTTACCTGTCTCCCGTATATGGCGGCAGCTTCCCTTGCTATGCTTGGAAAGCTGCACACGCAGGCAAAGCTCAACATTCACTTTTTTATTGTCCCTTCCAGTAATCTTTAAAATTAACATGAACATTTGGATTAAAGTAGATTTGACACAGATCTTCATGGAGTAACACACAATTTAAAATATCTATGCTTTGCCCTCTTTTGAGACAAATCCAATCTCCACAGCCTGATGTTGCACCACCACTTTGTGGTGAGCGGTATAATTAGCTCAGAGCTCTGGCTCTGATTGGAACCAAGAGTGCAACACAATTAAACTTTTTGAAGTAAATGAAATAATTTAAATTGATAGATTTACTTTAAACTTTTCCCGTCACTGGGGACACATACTTTTGCTTGCTTTTCCCTTCAATGGGGATGGGTACTTTTGCTATTAACCCATATATCTAACTCTACCTAATGTCCGTAGGCAACAGGCCTATTACCAGATGCAAGGCATAGGGAATAGGGATGATGGATTTAGTAAGATGGAAGTGTCGTAAGATGTGGCGTTATGTCTGGGATGTCATTACGACATTACGTCTTGAGCTAGGATAGGCCTTTACAGTGGTGTATCATTCATAACTTGATGAGAATGGCATTTTACAACTTGAAAACAAACAAAAATGGTGCAATGTCTGATAACTTTTTTTTTGTATACTTAGTTGAGGCTCATATTAGAGCTAGTACTCACTTTGTACACTGAACGGATCAGGATGCAACGGGTGAAGGAGGGGGGGGGGGGGAGGGGGAGTAGGGGACACTGACAGCAGAGTTGAAGGACAAGATAGAGGGAGCATAAAAATAATTCATAAAATTAGTTTTTGGTGAATAAGTGTGCGTGTTAATAAACTTGAAGCTGGGTTGTTATCAGCCAACAAAATATTTATGGAATAAAAAAATTGCAAATATTGACTGAAAATTAACTATATCACTGCACTGTAACATATATATATATATATATATATATATATATATATATATATATATATATATATATATATATATACTATATATATATGTATATATATATATATATATATATATATATGTATATATATGTATATATATATGTATATATGTATATATATATGTATATATATATATATGTATATATATGTATATGTATATATATGTATACGTATATATATGTATACGTATATATATGTATATATATGTATATATATATATATATATATATATATATGTATATATATATGTATATATATATATATATATATATATATATATATATATATATATATATATATATATATATATATATACACACAGACTTGGCATTTAATATGGAATATTTTTTTTGTGGGGGTGAACTTACTTTTCAAGATGTCTCAGAACCAAAAGTTCATTGGAATTATGTTGAAATTATTCTAGATTTTGTTAATGTGACCTTTAAAAGAAACAAAAAATACATTTGACATTTCGAAATAAATAAATTCATCCTTGAAAGTGATGTAAACTGATATCGAACTCAATTCATGGACAGTACTGTGTTAAACTTCTGTACGTTTTCCAGAAGTATCTCTTTATTTTGCACAATAGCCAAAAAATTTTTAAACAAAAGTTAAATTAAGACTGGGGTTACGGACAGTAAAATTACAGTTCAGTACTTCGTGTAACCCCCATGAGCATTCAGGAGAGCACGTACACGTTGAGGCACGCTGTTCACGAGATTTGCCAAGGTTTGGACAGGAATCGCTTGCCATGCAGTGACAATAGCCTGCTGCAATTCACGCACAGAGGTCGGCTGCTGGTCCAAGTGGTCGATTTGACGCGTTAATTGTGCCCACAAGTTCTCTATCAGTTTCATATCCGGGGACATGGCAGGCCACTCTCCATATGCTCTACACCACGGTCAGCAAGAAAGTGTTGGATCATGCGAGCACGATGAGGCCGTGCATTGGCATCTTGGAAGACAAAGTTTCCTCGAAAGACTGCATGAGCAAATGGAAGCAATGTTTCTTCCAGAATGGCCTTGTACTTGAACTGATTCAGGTTTCCATTCAGAACAACCAGGTCAGTTTTGCCCCCTGCATGAAAAGCAGCCAAAACGGTCACCCCACCACCTCCAGCTTGGACTCTTGGCACTATACAATCTTTGTTGTAGGCTTCATGCACTTGTCTGCGCACTTGGACGCGGCCATCTTGACGATAGACCAGAAATCTAGACTCGTCAATGAAGATCACGTGATTGCAGTGTCCTGGCTGCCATTGACGGTGCTCTCTGGCCCACTGCAATCGGCGTTGACGGTGTTGTCTGGTCAGGCGTGGCTTTCTCAGGGGACGCCTGGCACGATAGCCTGCTTGAACCAGTCGTTGGTTGACTAGCCTTCTGGATACAGGCACATTTGTCAGTTGCTGCCACTCAGCCCTAAGCCGATTAGCTGACTTGGTACGGCCATTGCGGACTAACCAGTGCAGCTGGCGATCATCCCTCCTTGTGGTTCTGCGGGGACGTCCTGGCCTCGGTATTGGAGTAGGGACACCCCTCTGAGCATTTAGTTTCAGGATCTTTGACACCTGACCTTGAGTGATGCCATACTGCCGAGCAATAGCACGCTGTTTCATGCCGTAATTTCGTAAAGCCACCACTCCATGACAAACAGCATTGTCGAGTTGACGGACCATCTCCAGAGGAAGCGGCAATAACTTTTGGAGACGTGCAGCAGTTGTTTTCCACTGATACAGAACGCAACACCCCTTGTATACCCGACTGTGAAGCCAATCATGAAATGCACCTGTCCGTACATTTTGCCACGCCACCTGTGATATAATCCTGTTGTTGACTTCTTGCTGCGACAGACAATCAGTGACATGGTTCTTTCAACAAATAAATCACCAAAGTGTAAAAGAAACTCACCAGATTGATATACTGAGTTAAGAAAGTAAACCCAAGTCAAGAAAAAAAATTATTCCATATTAAATGCCAAGTCTGTATATATACAGTATATATATATATATATACTAGCGGGGTCACCCGTGGGAATCCCACGGGCATGGATGTGTGTGACATTTCGACATATTGAGTTATATGCTGCACATTCATTTTTACAAAATGGTTACTGGCAAGTCATCAGATCCAGAAATGGTGTGAATTTAGTTATTTCACATAATATGTGACCCCTCACTCCTCTCCACCTGACACTCTCCTGTCTCCACCTGACACTCTCCTGTCTCCACCTGACACTCTCCTCTCTCCACCTAGCACTCCTCTCCTCTCCAAACCCTCACATCCCTCTCCTTTCCAATCCCTCACCTCTCCAATCCCTCACACTCCTCTCCTCTGCAATCCTTCACACGCCTCTCCAATCGCGCCTCACACTCCTCTCCAATCGCGCCTCACACTCCTCTCCAATCGCGCCTCACACTCCTCTCCAATCGTGCCTCACACTCCTCTCCAATCGTGCCTCACACTCCCCTCCAATCACTCCTCTCCAATCGTGCCTCACACTCCTCTCCAATCACGCCTCACACTCCTCTCCAATCGTGCCTCACACTCCTCTCCAATCGCGCCTCACACTCCTCTCCAATCGCGCCTCACTCGCCTCTCCAATCGGCTTTCCCCGTCTCGTTTCTCTCCTTTTTCTCCCGTCTCGTTCTTTTTCTTGCTCCAAATCGGCCCGTCGGAATCGGAAATCGGCCCGTCTCGCCCGTCGGCCCGTCGGAATCGGAAATCGGCCCGTCTTGCTTTTGTGCTTGTGCGTAAATAAATTGTGTTCATGACACCATTTCTGGTGTTGGGCTAGCGGCTAGGGTGCCGGCTTAGGATCCTGGGTTCGAATCTCGGTCGATCGCCGAATTAATGCCAGGGGGGTTGACTCAGCCTGTCATCCTTCCGAGGTCGGCTAATTGAGTACCAGTTCACTGGTAATTCCCTGTTTGTCGTTGAAGGCGGCAAAAAGGGTTGGCGTCAGGAAGGGCATCCGGCCGTAAAACATTGCTTCAAAAAGGGGACAAAAAAACAACAACTACCACGGTCCCCGAAAAGGCCAACCCCCGCTTTGCGGGGAAAAATGGCCTCTAAACGGTGGTTTTTACACCATTTCTGGATCTGATGACTTGCCAGTAACCATTTTGTAAAAATGAATGTGCAGCATCTAACTCAATATGTCGAAATGTCACACACATCCATGCCCGTGGGATTCCCACGGGTGACCCCGCAAGTTTGCATTGACGTTCGTCGATGGACTCGTTCGCCCGTCTCATTCGTTTTCTTGCTGCATCCTGTTCAAGTCTGCGTTCTTCATCGATCGTCTCATTCATTTTGGAAATAGAAGTTTCCACGCAGCGCATGAATTGTCACGATCCTCAAGAGGAATTTGTCTCGTAATCATCAAATGATAAATGGCAAGTAAATTATATTGTGGAAAATTAAAGATTTCAAATAAACCTATTTAAAGTGTATTCGCACATAACTAATTTTAAAAAACGAAGAAATATCTCTCGGTAATTTCCTGAAACATATTTTACTTCCGGCTAATAATGTTGAATTAAATAAAAACGAAGAAATATATGTCGGCATCATTGTTGACGTTTTTGTGACGACTGTCATCAAACGAAAAAGTAATATATCTTAACGGAAAAGCAAAAGCGAATTTTTAATATATATCGACACGTTGCCGTCGGTGTCATGTTGGGCGGTGTATGATACACCATGACGCGATTTTAAAAAATATATCTCTGCATTTTCCCGCGTGTGTGGAATGTTCTCAATTATTGCTGACACCGAGTCCAAAACCATCGATAAAAATGAAATCATATGGTGAGTTAGATTGGAGATAAAGGCGTGAGAGAGACTCAATGGCCTTGAAGTTGAAGTTACAGGCGTTTGAGAATTCATTTCGTTCTATAAACGGCAACTTTCATTGGATTTCCTTCCCGTTTTTTTTCAACCGAGTCGAAAACTATGTTAGCGACTGTGAAAAATGAAATGATATATCGAATTTTTAATATGTATCGACACGTTGCCGTCGGTGTCATGTTAGGCGGTGTATGATACACCATGACGCGATTTTAAAAAATATATCTGCATTTTCCCGCGTGTGTGGAATGTTCTCAATTATTGCTGACACCGACTCTAAAACCATCGATAAAAATGAAATCATATGGTGAGTTAGATTGGAGATAAAGGCGTGAGAGAGACTCAATGGCCTTGAAGTTACAGGCATTTGAGAATTCATTTCGTTCTATAAACGGCAACTTTCATCGGATTTTCTTCTCGTTTTTTTTCAACCGAGTCTAAAACTATGTTAGCGACTGTGAAAAATGAAATGATATATCGAATTTAAAATAGATATCGACACATTGCCGTCGGTGTCATGTTGGGCGGTGTATGATACACCATGACGCGATTTTAAAAAATATATCTCTGCATTTTCCCGCGTGTGTGGAATGTTTGTGGAAAATTAAAGATTTCAAATAAACCTATTTAAAGTGTATGCGCACATAACTAATAAAAAAAACGAAGAAATATCTCTCGGTAATTTCCTGAAACATATTTTACTTCCGGCTAATATGTTGAATGAAATAAAAACGAAGAAATATATGTCGGCATCATTGTTGACGTTTTTGTGACGACTATCATCAAACGAAATAGTAATATATCATAACGGAAAAGCAAAAGCGAATTTTTAATATATATCGACACATTACCGGCGGTGTCATGTTGGGCGGTGTATGATACACCATGACGCGATTTAAAAAAATATATCTCTGCATTTTCCCGCGTGTGTGGATTGTTCTCAATTATTGCTGACACCGAGTCTAAAAGTAAAACCATCGATAAAAATGAAATCATATGGTGAGTTAGATTGGAGATAAAGGCGTGAGAGAGACTCAATGGCCTTGAAGTTACAGGCCTTTGAGAATGCATTTCGTTCTATAAACGGCAACTTTCATCGGATTTTCTTCCCGTTTTTTTTCAACCGAGTCTAAAACTATGTTAGCGACTGTGAAAAATGAAATGATTTATCGAATTTGATTTGAAATAAAACTGGGGGAGAGCAAGACACCACGGGCCTACAAAACAGGACTCAAAGCTATGCGAGTTAATAAAATGGTGGATATTTGTTTATAGCCACTCCCAGAATGGGTGGAGCTATGGGTGGAGCTACTCTGCAAACCGAGTAAGCCACACCCCGGACAGACACCCAACAGATAGACAGACAGACAGACAGAATCATCTACGGCTATTATAATATATATATAATATATAATATATATATATATATATATAATATATATATATATATATAATATACTAGCCAAAAGCACCCGGCGTTGCCCGGATTCTTTTTGAATGAATTTGCTACTATAATTCAGCTTTTACTCGCGGCCGTAGAAGATTGACTACTATAATTCAGCTCAGATTTTATTTGCAAAATGGGCCCAGCCCGGCCGCGGTGGGCCTCGACCGGCCTCGCCACCTAGCCTATAACCTTCCCGGGGCCCGTCCCGACATTTTTTGTTTTAGAGGTTTCCTCTTATCTTTCACCAATATAATCAAATTAAGTAAAAATAGGAAAATGAGTAGAAATGGTTAAATTAGGAGTTTTATTAATTGTTTGAAGGGCTGATAGGATGTCCTCGAGGCATGCACATTCGCCTCTAAGCTGTCTAGCCTGGGTTCGAATCACAGCCCAGCTATAAACCGTCATCCCTGTGTTCCACCGGCAGGTGATTCATCAATGCGTGTGCCGTCCCTCGGATGGACGTTAAGCTGGGGACCCGCATGTAACCATTCACTGGTGGACGTTAAAGTTCCCACGAGGTCTTTTGACGAAGAGTAGGTGAGATATCACCATTATTCTGGCCAAATTGAAAAATGTCATGCCCCAACCTACATTGAATCAGCAGCACAGGTGCACTCCCCAGCAATGCTGTATATGAAAGAATATGAAGATCCGTTTCTCATCTTCCACCTCACTATGCCAATCCCTCTTCCCATGTTTGTCTCTTGTCCTGCTCTGCCCATCACTATTCCTTTACTGACCCTGTTTGCTACTTATAATGGAGCTATTTGAATTTTTTCTTCTTCTTCTCTTTTCTCCACTCAGATACCGTTGACAGCATTGACCCCAGTTTTGATTGTCATGAAGTCAGTGAAGACAGCACGGATGACTTGGATTCAAATTTACCACCCTTTCCCAATCCTGAGCCATCCACCTCAGCAGTGTTATTACCACAAGCCTCTCTTCACACTACAATGCCAATATCTCTCTCACTACAAACAGCCCGGTGGAGTGAGCCCATCCATTTACAACGTACTTGCACTTTGGTGGATAACACACAAAATGCGCGGCAGCCTCCAGCTCTTCCCACAAAGCGTAACCGTCGAAGTGCTCCATGGAATGAGATGGGACGCACACCCTCGCAATACGACAACGTGTCGTTTGACGATGATGCTCTTTCAATGGGATCAGCTCCACAGTACAACAACACGCTGGTCATAATTGCACCAGAAGGCTTGGATAAGAAAGCTAACCCAGATAAACCACCTCCCCTACCGAAAAAGACTCGTGGTAAGGACCATTTTGGGGATTTGAAACTATTTTTACCTCCTCCACTGAAGGTGAACAGAGGTTACGTTTTCACCGCTGTTTGTCTGTTTGTCTGCCTGTGATCAGGATATCTCAAAAAGTTATCGACTCATTGAGACGAAACTTGGTGGATAGGATGGGTGTGTGACGAGGACAGATTAATTCGAGTTTGGTGAAGATCTGGATGCTGATTCTTTACCATTGAGTGAATTTTCTTTTGTGACTGATTTTTAAAAAATTTGATTGATTTCCTTTTTTTAATTCGTGATTTAAAATATATATATTTAAAAATTTTAAAAGAATTTTTAAAGTGATTCTTCACCATTGAGAGATGAGGCCAAAAACGATACGTAACACAATATTTTTAAAAGTTTGGTGGATGAGTTGGTTCGGTGACGAGGACAAATTGATTAGATTTGGTTTCAGGTATGGATCCAGATCCCGTCTATCAGTGGGATACAAAACGTAAACTGTTCAGCATGGTGGAGGTATGCGCTCTACCAAGTGTTGTGCTAGTTCATTTCTGCGTTTATTGTACATTTGCCAAAAGTAATTATTTTTTTATTAGTGGAATGACAACAGCATGAGGTGGTGGAGACATGAATGGATTAGAGTTCTTCCAGATTAGATTGAAAAGACTATCATTTATGTACCACATGGAATGAAATGCCCTCTGTCGCTCCCCTCCCCTAATTCTTTCTTTCGACAAGAGACAGTTTACGTGATGCCAGGCAGTATTGTTTATATATTTATTTGAAAGGGAATTCTTGAAATGCTTACATAAGATCTGTGTATTTGTTGTTGCCAGTAAATGCAGGATTCACCCGAGAGTCTAAGCAGTTGATAAATATTAAATATATCATGTGACTGATGTAACAAATTAACAGCTACTGGTTTATTTTGGACATAAGAACCCATGCTATTTTCTAGAAGAATTTATATTTCGTAGTTGTAGATATTGTACATCACATGCAAGACGAGGGATTATGAGATACCTATGTGAGTTTACATGAATTAATTTTGGAAGTCATAAATTTATCACCTATGCACACAATGCTGCTCTGTACTTGCCCCTTCTTCTCCCTCCCTCTTATCCTATTTCCTCCCAACCCTTTGTTCCCCTTTTCTCTCCATTTATACCACACTGCTCTATCTTCCTTTCTCTTTCCTCTCTCTTTTCCTGACTATATACTTTTATATACAAAATCTAGGCTCATGCAAGTAGGTGCGTGCTGACAGAGGGTAAAAAGCACCAAATAAATAGTTGGGCAATGGAGACAGTCATATGCAACAAGCAAAGGAATCTTTTCTGTATATACAGTATATATTATAGGCTAATGTTCTCTGTCTGTTCCACCCTGAAAGATGGAAATGATCCTTGGAGAGAAAAAATTATTGATTAAAAATTCCTTCAAATTAATCCAAATCTACGAGTTAATTATATTTTTTTCAATTGGAGAAAAAGTTGAAGCCAGGCAGTGTATAGGCAACAGACAGCTGCCTCGATCGCTCCCGAAAAATGTTTTTGCTTTGCTGTTAAGAAATATATAGCCTCCTATTTTTGAGCTCTTTCAAAGAGAGCAAGAATAAAAGGCTTCTTTTTTTTCTTTTTTACATCATGGT
This sequence comes from Myxine glutinosa, assembly GCF_964187855.1. Classification (NCBI taxonomy): domain Eukaryota; kingdom Metazoa; phylum Chordata; class Myxini; order Myxiniformes; family Myxinidae; genus Myxine; species Myxine glutinosa. The sequence goes on along the minus strand of NC_136263.1, from coordinate 187,741,012 downwards.
ATTTTTACCATGTGCTTATGCTATATTTAACCATGATCCTCCCTTTTACCCATATCTATTAAATAGATTGGCCCTTGGACGAATCAACACAGTACAGTATATGACGTACGAATCTGTGATCCAGTATCGTGATCCATGGGTTCGAATAGGAATGCCAGATAGGCCAAAGCAGACGGTTAAGGAGAGCTTGCATTTGCCATGTTAATTTAAGCACGACACGAAACTAAAAATAATACGATCCATTTGGGTAATCTCAGGTACTGCTGCTCATTTGTGCAGCTCATTATTATGACGCCTGCCTTTTCTACAAGCACAATTTGGAATGAATAAATTGCAGTTGAGGATTCCATGTTTAGCCATTAATATTTCAAATTATTGTCATGTTACACATCCCTCCTCCCAGTGAAGCAATACCTGAACGTTTTCTCCGATTACTCGGAGCCACACAAGGATGACCTGCTGCCTGACACCCGCACGGCACAACGCTACCAAGTCCAGCCAGAATCTACTATGGTCGAGACGACTACACTCTCTCCCCCTCCCGCTCTTCCTCCAAAGAAACGATCAGTGAGTTCAGTGAAAGCAGTTTTTTTTTTCCTCTCTCTTTTGGATTGTTTTCTGCTTTAAACCCAACTTGGGGATATTTTGGCTGCTGGTGCCATACTTGGACACTGGAAGCCTTGAGGAACTCTACCAATTCGATTTCTTGGCTTCTGTCCTTAATTTGAGAGAGGGTGAGGAAGAGATGAAATTGTAAGAAAACAGTTGTTTGGACCACTTCATTTGCAGTCACTTCCTCTTCAGTCTCTTATTGCTTCGCTGTGTTGACTCTGCCCACTCTCTCTACTTTTCCCCAAATTACGCCACTATCTTTCCCTAACTTTTAAAGATGGACTGTTTTGTTCATTGTTTGCTTTTTTTTTTGTTTCCCTTCCCTTTCCTTGACACTTTCCATTTAATTACTTCGACATATTTTGGGCTTCAGGCCTTCAATTTATTATGCACATCGGTGGGACTGGGATGGGAAAGAAAAGGCTAAATTGAGAAAAGGAAAATAAAAATTTGATAGGAGAGAGAAAAAAAAGGATAGGAAAGTGTAGGATGAGAGAGGAAACAAGAGAAACGTTTGGGAAGAGTTAGGATTAAGGGGAAGGAAGGGAAGGATAGTGTGTGTAGGATATGGGTAGGGGGACAGGGTGGGTGACATCAAATTCCAATGGAAATGGATGTTATTTAGAAAAGGCCCCTTTTTTCTTTCCATAGTCATCCTGATATTCCGTACTAATGCCGACAATCTTTCCTATGTATGTGCGTATATGTGTATTGTGTGTTTATATATATATATATATGTATCAATCAAACCCTCTAACTTGACGAGGCAGCAGGGCACAGATCGAGTCCCATCACAGCACTTGCTGCACGACCTGTTAGCAACAAGTGTCACCTGCCACATGAACCTGCTGAGCACCACTTAGGAGGTTTGCAGTCAGGAATAATAAATTAAACGTATGGAGCACACTGACCATAGATGTGGCATGGCACTGATGTCATGCGCATACATTATGCCGCCACATCACCTCCCAGGGCGCAGCATCCATGTGGCACTCAGGTCTTTGCAGACTGAGAGCTATGACTTTGGTCAAAAATAAATGAAAGCCGGGTCGTCGATTCAGATTTCACCCTTGTTATGAGCTAGTCAGGACGACATACTGCAACTCGTTTATTATGCAACTAGAACGGCGCAAACCTCCGCCAGGCTGAACAGTTTATGTTTTGTATCCCATTGATAGGTCGGATCTGGATTTGGACCTGAACCAAAATCGAATCGGCTTGTTCTTGTCACCTATCCAGCTCGTCCACCTAGTTTAGTCATAGCTCGTCCACCTAGTTTAATCATAGCAAGTCCACAGCTTTTTTAAAATATCGTGTTATACATCGCTTTTCGCCCGATCTATCAATGGTGAAGAATCACTTAAAATTAAAGAATTCTCGTATCCAAATCCATATTCAGATCTTCACCAAAATCGAACCTGTCCTTGACAAACACCCAACCAGTCCACCAAGTTTCATCCAAATCCGTCTACAACTTTTTGAGATATCCTGCTATATATCGTTTTTGTCCCTATCACTCAATGGTGAAGAATCGCTTTAACAATTGTACTATCCGGATCTTCACCAAAATCTAATCATTTCGTCCTTGTGACATACACTACCTCCTTGCCAAATTTCTTTTGAATCCGTCTACAACGTTTTGAGATGTCTTGTTCAAAGACAAACAGACAGGGGTGAAAACATAACCTTCATCTACCTTCGGTGGCGGAGGTAATTATGGTCACAAGTAAACGATTTGCATTGTGTTGTCAACTCAACGTCCATCCGAGGGTCAAGGGATGGTGCACACACAATTTGATGTATCGCCCTGCATGTGAAACACCAGGATGACGGTTTAAACTGGGTCGGAATTAAAACTCGGTCCAGGCAGCTCAAAGGCGAGTGTGCGTACCTCGAAGCCTTCCTGATGTGGTTCTACAGACCTATATAATTATTGATATTCATGTTGGTGTATTTCTAAAGTGGTCTGTCGGTTAAGCCATCTGATCTTGGACACTGGAAGCCTTGAGGAACCCCTTTTTTTAATACTCGAGTCAAAACTTGTGGAAGATATGGCACACTGAATGGATCAGGATGTAACAGGACAAAGGAACAGAGAGAGGGAGGGGGAAAGGGACACCAACAGCAGAGTTGAAGGACAAGATCATAGGGAAACGTGGACAATTAATGGGTGTGGAGAGGAACTGGATGCATGAACCCCTACAGAATTGTCAAAACTTTTAGATAACCATTCAGTGAGACCATGCAGATTTCAACATGGAGGAATATGAGATTGTGGTGGATTCACAAGTTCATTTAACAACATGGAGCAAACGTTGATGCAGACACAGATCTACCTTTTCCCACTCCTGTACAATGTCCTACTTTCTTGGTCTTTGCCTCCTTTCAATTGCCTCCCTACCATTCCCCCACATTTTGCTGCTCCTGTACTGCTCTCTTCTCCTTTCGCTTTGGCCGATCGGTTTGTGGCCAGGCCATATCTGGTCATTCGCGGCCTGTCGTCCAAGCCACCTCCCTCTTTTTCCACCAATCGGGACCCTTCCTTCCATCAGCTCCTCGCACTTTCGTCTCACTGGTGAGGGTTCCTAGTTTCTACTTTCCTCGTGTTTTAAACTACTTTTAAAAATTTGCATTTAATTTTTGTGCAGCGAACGAACAAAGTTATATTTTAAAACCCATTTGCTTTCTTGTCATTTGCTGTCAGATCTCGTTCCACCTCATTTCCAACAATCGCATGCCTCAAGTGCATGATAAACCGTTGATGCACCATCTTTTACACCACCCTATCTAACACGTATTAGTTCTTCCTGCCTTTTGTTTGTGTCCTTTATGACATCCTTAAAAACAGTAAGTTCTCTTTTTAAAATTATTTTCAATTTTGTTTGACTGCCGGCGAACAGAGTAAAAATATTATCTCACTTCTCTCTGTGTTGGGCTAGCGGCTAGGGTGCCGGCTTAGGATCCTAGGATCCTGGGTTCGAATCCCGGTCGATCGCTGAATTAACGCCAGGGGGGTTGACTCAGCCTGTCATCCTTCCGAGGTCGGCTAATTGAGTACCAGTTCACTGGTAATTCCCTGTTTGTCGTTAAAGGCGGCAAAAATGGTTGGCGTCAGGAAGGGCATCCGGCCGTAAAACATCGCTTCAAAAAGGGGACCAAAAAACAACAACAACCACGGTTCCCGAAAAAGGCCAACCCCCGCTTTGCGGGGAAAAATGGCCTCTAAAGGTGGTTATTTTTTTATTTATACTTCTCTCTGTGCATGTGCGATCGTGACAAATTCAGAGCCAAAGTACTTATAAACTACAGGTTCGTTTTCCAATCCATGTTCAAAATATATAATCCAATTGAAATCGAGTTGTTCCTCGATCATAACCTGATGTTTGTGAAAACGATCAGAAAAAAGCCGACGCTATTATTACCAACCTATGGTTGTTTGTCCCTGTTCTATCCTTTTTAAGTGCTGAGTGTCGAGTAAGGAAGTAGCACATACCATTTATTAAAGTCTTTGGTATGACTCGGCCGGGGTTCGAACCTGCGATCCCCCAGACTCAGAGTGAATGCTCGAAGCATTATGCCACCGAGGCTGGTTAAATCCGATCTGGAATCCAATCTTGATCTTCCGTAACTTTTACTTGTAAGCAATTACCTTTGTCTATTTTATTTGATGTTTCTTTAAGGTCTGTGTTATGTCTATATGCTTACTGATGTGAGCCAGATCATCGGGTTACCTGAAGGCAAGTTGATATTTTACAATGTGTGACGTGCATTCGTATATGCATTGTACTAGCTGTACAATGCATACGGCTAGTAAATATTGCAATAGCTTATCTTCGGAGCATTTATTTGATGGTTCTGGTGTACGTTTCAGTCTACATACGTTTATGTGCACCAAAATAAACGAAACATCTAACATTAAAAAATATCGGTCCTCTTTTTGGAGCCCCGAGCATGCATGTAATGCATGACACATGCGACTTTTGACTCGTTTTGCTGGCACCGGTGGCATCCCAGCTAACACAACACCGTTGGGCCAACGTTGGAGCAACGTCAGCACTTACGTTGGACCAACGTCAAAAACTATAGTCCAGCCAACATCGCCCCGACGAAGTTAAGTCCCAGGCGACTATATGTGGGGCCCGACCTTTGAAGGGAGGGTGGCACAACGTTGGCTCAATGGTGTTGTTAGCTGGGATAGTATGCTGGTCATCTTTATTGTCATTCTGAATTGTTACATTTTCCAGGCCCTCCTTAGCCAGGACCTGTTACACTAAACAGTCCCTCAGACGGGATCGTAAACCATTTTCCCAGCCTTTGTTTACAGAGCCTAGTCTGCCTTTACAGGCCCGAGCTCTCTTGTTTTATTTCTCCACCTTCCCAATGCTATTGCTATGATGCTACCTTATGCTTTTATGCACTTATCCCAAAATCTAGACTTGCTAACCACTATAGTGGCCAGTTTTTAACTTGACCTTTACAAAATGTTTCCGAAGCTCTTTAACTAAAAGTGAATCGAGCCTCATGAGGTACCCTCTTGTTGCGTTGAGTAGGGTATTCTAAGGGCTCACTTTAAATAATTAAGGCTCCTCTAGTAGATTGTATAGAACCTGTTGTTGTTGTTGTTGTTGTTGTTGTTGTTGTTGTTGTTGTTGTTGTTGTAGTAGATTGTATAGAACACATTAAGGATGAGTTCAAATTACCTTCTGCTTGCTTTTTTGGTTTCAAATTTCTTGATGAAGTATGCCAGAGGCCTAAAGTGATGAGATAGACAAGTATGAGATGGAGAGGTTTATATTCGTGATTTCATCTTGAGTGCACAATCTGGTTTTGATTGGGCTAGAATGAGATTTTTCTTTGTTGTTTTGTGCGCAAGTCTCAGGAGATGAACAATGGGCACGACGTGCTGCTGATGGATACCAAGGTTTCGGCTGGAATCGATGCAGACGTACCAGATGGATGCAGATCACGCAGCCAAAGGTCAGTTGGTCAGGGTGTGTTTTGTCTCTTTAATATTCTACTTGTGTATGTTCTTCATGGAGGCAAATATAACTGTTCCAACGATGACATTCTTTTCTGCGTAAAGTCTTCAATCTTATGGGGCTATAAATAGAGAACATCAAAATTATTGAGAACATGGTAGAAAATCCTCAAAAGAGCAGAAGTCTAAACTAGAACGGCACTTGGTAGACCACATACCTCTGCCAGACTGAACAGTTTACGTTTTGTATCCTATTTGTAGATGGCCAAATCTGGATTCAGACCTGAACCGAAATCGAATCGGCTTGTTCTTGTTACTTACCCAAGTCATCCGCCAAGTTTTTCCAATTTTTTGAATACCCAACTCATCAAACAATTTTTTGAGATATCCTGCTGCATATCATTTTTGGGCCCCATCTCTCAATTATGAAGAATCACTTAAAAAATTCAATTCTCGTATTCGGATCATGGAAGTTTACAATTTCACAGTACTCTTGCCAAACAGTTACTGTACGTGGAAGCGCCTCTTTTGCTGCAGCTATTTTAATCCCTTCGTTTCAAATATTGTCCAATTCTCCACAAAAGTTATTTTAATAAAAAAATAATAATAAATAAATTAGTTCTTTTTAATGAATTAATGAATTAATTAAATAATGATTAATTTTAAAAAAATTAATTTTAAAAAAGTTCAAACAATTCTCTACAAAAGTTATTTTTCACAAAAAAAGTTTTCTTGGTTGCACAAATAAAAGTGGGCCATCGTTTTTCCGATTATCAGGTCGTTGTCATTGTTGTATTCTCTGGCCTTATTACCTACGGAGGTTATGTTTTCACCCCTGTATGTTTGTCTAACTGTGATCAGAATATTTCAAAAATATTTGGATGGATTCGGATGAAACTTGGTGGACAGGTAGAAAATCCCCGAAGAAACCTGTGTATCAGTGGCAAATTTATTCCATTTTTGGTGAAGATCCAGATCCAGATCCAGATCCAGAAATGAGAATTTTTAAATTTTAAAGTGAATCTTCACCATTGAGAGATGGGGCCAAAAACGATACATAGCACGATATTTGAAAACGTTGTGGACAAGTTATGATAAGACTTGGTGGATGATTTGGGTAGGTGACAAGAACACGCCGATTCGATTTCGGTTCAGGTCTGAATCCAGATCTGGCCATCAGTGGGATACAAAACGTAAACTGTTCAGCCTGGCGGAGATATGTGGCCTACCAATTGCCGTTATAGTTTCTCATTGTCTTTCACCCTTTCACTTTATACACACACATTCATACAATTCTCACCACTCATTTTCCGTCTTTTGACAGCAGTGAAAGCGAGGACACTGCGGAGTCTAAAATTCTCGGCAATAAGGAAGAACTTTGGCTCCTCTGTGTCAAAGAACTTAACCCACGGCTCATGTTCAAAAGAGAGGTGTGTGTGTACCTTCTCTACGTTTCCCACCTCTATGGACTGTTTGTACGCAAAGCTTTCCCACATGCTTTGTCATCAACTCACGTAGAGTAACGTGTGTGCAGGATGAGGATGGGCCTGATTTGAAAGCTGGCTCAGTGAATGCCCTCATTACAAGGACAACAGTCACTAAAGGTGAGTATGCTCATAATGGATGGTAAAGAGCATTAAAATTTGGAGATACGTCAGATGGTAGGCCAATAGAATCACAGGACCCTGGACTTCTTTTCTGTCATGATCATCTTTTCTTTTGTAAGTAAAGTCATAAAGCCCAGTATGAACTTGCCCTTTAAGTTATTTATGTATTTCACATTTAAACCCAGGCTGATGTGGACGTGATATCTCTATTCCTTAAATGTCAAAGATTTATGCTTCAAAATAGATCTTAACAATTAGTTGGGTCAAAATCTAGCATTCATCTATCTATAATTCCAGTAATCTCTCTGTGTGTGTGTGTGTGTGTGTGTGTGTGTGTGTGTGTGTGTGTGTGTGTGTGTGTGTGTGTGTGTGTGTGTGTGTATGTCTGTGACCGCTGTTTCTCGACAACCACGGGTCCGATATACTTGAAACTTGCCAGGTATATTGCTGGGGACCCGAGGATGTGCCTTTTCAAGGTTTCATATTAATCGGACAAGTAGTTACCGAGCTATGTCCAAAAAACGATTCAACCAATCAGAGAGCAGCGAGTTATCACGTGTGCCGAACGTGGCGAACAGACTCTGCCTCGGACGGCACATTTGAGAGCGTATTCATTTATTTCACGTTGGCAAACTATGTTGCCGCTATGTTGGCGTTAAACTATGTTTTAAAACTAATTAAAACTAATTTGCGATTCTTTCGCTTTCCTGCGCGTTTGTGCACGCTATGGCGATTTCTTTACCAAACTCCGCAAGCCGTTCGCTTTGGACCAAACCATTTCATGTAAATAGAGGGGGGGGATTGTCACCGTACTCGCAAGCCGTTCGCTTTGGACCAAACCATTTCATGTAAATAGAGGGGGGGGATATAATTTTAGATATAGATATAGTACGGGCATGCCCTAGTATGAATAACGAACAATAAAACCATTTTCTAAACAACTTCCTTTGACCAACTTACGTCATAGTAATATTTTGTACAACTATGATGGCAGGTCTACGACTTCGCACAGATTTTTTGGGCTAGGTGGAAATTGTTTTATTTCAGCAGGTTTAATTAAATAACATACTCTTCAACCTCCTCTCAACACATCACCGTTTCTCCCCACATCATATTGGATATAAACTGATCACATTGCACTTTAGCAACTGACAATCTGGGAAGTTTCAACTACAATCGACTGAAACAGTCACGTGGCCATCTCGATAAAATTATGCCATTTTAATATACTGGTTGATAAAGTGTGTGTGTGTGTGTGTGTGTGTGTGTGTGTGTGTGTGTGTGTGTGTGTGTGTGTGTGTGTGTGTGTGTGTGTGTGTGTGTGTGCGTGCGTGCGGTGTGTGTCTTGTGTTGTCTTGTCACTGAACTACTCCCTTAAACTTTTGTGAAATCCTACCAAACTTCTGGTATGCACCTACCTCTCCCGTCGGTATGTCCTAAGGGTATTTGTTTTGAAAAAATTCCCAAATTTTTTTTTTTTTTTGGGGAAATTTTTATTTTTTTCAGCTTCAATTGTTTATATAATGTAATATCATGTATATTACAAATACATTTGTGCAAAATAATTGTTTGAATTATGATTGGTGTAAACCAGGACAAAACGGCAACTCGGGTACAGTCATTTATCTAGATATCTACATATCTGGGCAGTGTCTGTGTTGACACTTAACGACTCCCTCAAACTTTTGTTTCCGTGGTTGTGAAGTGTTTTAATAACTTTGTGGTGGTTTTGAATCACGTGGTGGTGAGGTGTTTTGAATTACTTGGTGGTGAGGTTTTTTTAAATGACGTGGTGGTGAGGTGTTTTGAATTACATTGTGGGAAGGTGTTTTGAATTACGTGGTGGTGAGGTGTTTTAAATTAGGTAGGGTGAGGTGTTTTAAATTACGTGGGGGTGAGGTATTTTAAATTACATGGGGGTGAGGTATTTTAAATTATGTGGTGGTTAGGTGTTTTAAATTAGGTGGGGTTGAGGTGTTTTAAATTACGTGGGGGTGAGGTATTTTAAATTACATGGGGGTGAGGTGTTTTGAATTACGTGCTGGTGAGGTTTTTTGAATTACTTGGTGGTAAGGTGTTTTGAATTACGTGGTGGTGAGGTGTTTTAAATTACGTGGGGGTGAGGTGTTTTGAATTACGTGGTGGTTAGGTGTTTTGAATTACTTGGTGGTGAGGTGTTTTGAATTACGTGGTGGTGAGGTGTAATCGTCCCAAACTTCCAGTCTGCACCTACCCCTCCCTTATGTATGTGCTGGGGGGTTCTTTTTTGAATTATATATATTTTTTCAACCTAAATCTTCAACCTAAATTGCTTTTAAAAATGTAATGTCACAAACACTACAAATAAATTTGTGCAAAATAATTGTTTGTATGATGATTGCTGTAAATCATGACAACACAGCAACTCAGGTACAGTCATTATCCTCAGCTAAAATAAGCCCGTTCCTCAGTAACGACGTTATGGCCACTCTGCCATAAAGCCCAGATCGGTGGAGTGTTGCAGTGATGGTTGTCCTTCTGGAAGTTTCTCCCATCTCCACACAGGATCTCTGGAGCTCAGCCAGAGTGACCATCGGGTTCTTGGTCACCTCTATTACCAAGGCCATTCTCCCCCGATTGCTCAGTTTGGCCGGGCGGCCAGCTCTAGGAAGAGTCCTGGTTGTTCCAAACTTCTTCCATTTAAGAATTATGGAGGCCACTGTGCTCTTGGGAACCTTCAATGCAGCAGAGATTTGTTTGTAGGCTTCCCCAGATCTGTGCCTCGACACAATCCTGTCTCTGAGCTCTGCAGGCAGTTCCTTCGACCTCATGGCTTGGTTTGTGCTCTGATGTGTCAGCTGTGAGACCTTATATAGACAGGTGTGTGCCTTTCCAAATCATGTCCAATCAATTGAATTTACTACAGGTGGACTCCAATCAAGGTGTAGAAACATCTAAAAGATGATCAAGAGAAATGGGAGGCACCGGAGCTAAATTTCAAATGTCATAGCAAAGGGTATGAATGTCAATGTGATATTTCAGTTTTTTCTTTTTAATAAATCTACGAAACTTTCTAAAATCCTTTTTTCTCTTTGTCATTATGGGGTATTGAGTGTAGATTGATGAGGGAAAAAATGAATTTAAACGATTTCAGCATAAGGCTGCAACATAACAAAATGTGAAAAAATTGAAGGGGTCTGAATACTTTCTGAATGCACTGTATATATGTGGTAACTTTCACCACCATCTCTTTATCTTCCCCCATTCAAAACCTTGATCTTTTATACCCCTGTTAAAACACCTCAAATCCGCCTCTTTCAATCCCCAACTCATTTCCTGAAATTCCTGGAAGTGTTCATTTGCCTTATACCGTGTACCCCTCCTCCCTCAGCCCTCCCCCAGCCCTCCCCCTTCCACAGATCTACTGACGTCCCTGTTCTCTACTGTTGTTGTGCTTGTGTGCTTCCCTCTCTCTCCCCCTCTTGTTTCCCGCTCCCTTTATTGTATGTTTTATGTGTCCGTGCATGTGTTCATGTTCAATGTGTTCGCTCTTACACGAGCCTCGATTCTGTATACAAAACAAAAATATAAAATTGACAATTTTATGCAACCTTGACCTTTTTATTAAAAAAACAAAAAAACAATTTGCTTCTACCTTTTGATTGGTGAACCAATTCAGCGACCCAATATGCAAATTTAAAAATGTCGGGTCATTTGGATGAAAATGGATTGATTTTATGTGATTTTGACCTTTTGACAAAATTATTAATTTGTCTTCTTCATGTTCTCACAATATCGCTTTGTTGAAAATTTAATGACAAAAGCTCAAATGGTAAAAAAAAAGTTAAGGCCCGGACAGACACAAAGTGATTGCCGTGGGAGACGGGCTAACTAAAACTAATATTTAATGTTCTGGTAGTTAGTGCTTTCGATATTTGTCAAAACAAAATGTTTGAGACAAATTTTGACAAGGTAATTATGAAAAATAATTTTAAAAGTTAGTTATGTGTTTGCTTATTTATTAATTTTTTGCATAGTTAATTTATCATAATTAATCTCAAACTTTATTTTTAACAAGAGTCCATGGCATTTTGTCTTACAATTCTAATTAGATATTGCAAACTTCAATCGACTACCACTTATTTCATGACCAAATTATTTCCACCTGCTGGGGTCAGCCAAGAAAAAACTTCCCAACTAATATACTAGACTTTATCATTTATCCGCGTATTTATTTGTCCGTCATGCCAATAATAATAAAAGTTCCCTTAAGGAATTTTGACGCAGGCCATTAGGCCCATCAAAGTATGCGCTATTATTATCAATGTATGGTTGTTTGTCCGTACTTTATCTTTTTAAAATGCTGAGCGAAGCAAGGAAGCAGCACATACCATTTTTCGAATCTTTGGCATGAATCGGCTGAGTTTCGAACCAACGGTCTGCCAGACTCAGAGTGGACACTGTAACCATAACATCACCGTGGCTGGTGCTTATGGAAGAAGGTTCTATGGGATTTGTGTTTTTTTGTAACATCTAAGACTACAGCAATATCTTGGCAACATTATTATTTGCTTGCTGTTATACATATACCCAGTTTAGCTAACGCTGCCAGCTACCATCAATTCAAACTACCATGGTTGGTGTCGTCCTGTGAAACGGAGAGCAGAAGCTGATTTTACGAGAACGGCACTCGGTAGAGAGCATACCTCCGCCATGCTGAACAGTTTACGTTTTGTATCCACTGATAGGTCGGATCTGGTTTCGGACCTGAACCAAAATCTAAGTGGCTTGTTCTTGTCACCTAATCCACTCATTCACAAAGTTTAGTCATAACTCGTCCATAACTTTAATAAACATCGTGTTATATATCGCTTTTTGCCCGATCTCTCTATGGTGAAGAATCACTCTTTAAATTCTACTAGCCGGATCCAGATCCGAATCTTCACCAAAATCTAATAATTTCGTCCTTGTCACAAACATTACCTCTCCGCCAAATTTTGTCTGAATCCGCCCACAACTTTTTGAGATTTCTTGTTTACGGACAGGCATGCAGGGATGAAAACGAAACATCCATCCACCTTTGGTGGCAGAGGTAAAAATCTTAAAGGTCTTAATGAGAGTCAGCACTGCTCTCTTGTCTGCCTGTTTGGGGCAGGGGACGTTGATGCCTCAGATTCAGACATTTCTGCTGTTCTACAGAATTCCGAGTTTGTTTGAGCTCTGGTTTTGGAGCTCTGGTCTGTTAGCCACTGCTGGATTTCCATGCCTGTTTCATTGTTTATCTGTATGCATTTATCTCTGCTGAGGGGAAATTGCAGCCTACACAAAGCTATGACATCACCAGACTCGGTGGTGTCATGGGTAGAATGTCCGATCTGAGTCTGGGAGGTTAGTGGTTCAAACCCTGGCCAAGTCATAACAAGGACTTCATACTTTCATCTCCCCTTCCTGTTCAGGCTGGAGTTCCCCAAGGTAGTGTTCTGGGCCCTGTGCTTTTTCTGGTCTTCATCAATGATCTCTCTGACTATCTGGAAAATCCTCTCTATCTCTTTGCTGAAGACTCCACCCTCTGCCGCTCCATTCCTCATCCCTCAGATCGGCAGTCTGCAGCCTCCTCACTCTGCAGACCTGGACAAAATCACAGCCTGGTCAAACAAGTGGAACATGTCTTTCAATCCTGACAAATCTCACTATGTCTCTCCGAAAAGACAGACTGGACAACCCTCCAATCTACTTTCTCAACAATCCTCTCCAAGAAGTTCTGTCACTCAAGCTCTTGGGTCTCACAATGTGCCATGATCTTTCCTGGGAAAACCACATTTCCAACCTGGCCTCCAAATCCAGTCGCCGACTGGGCATCTCCGTCATGCAAAGTCCTTCCTTGGCACAACTGAGCTCCTCACCACATACAAGGCTTTCATCCGTACCACAATGGAATACTGTTCTCCCCTCTGGGCCGGTGCTCCTGCCTCACACCTAGCTCGGCTTCACGCTGTTGAAACCAAAGCTTTCAGAATCATTGGAATCTCCCGCGATGAAGCTAACTGCGAGGGCCTTTCACTTACTCACTCACTGCAGGCATGTTAGTGGTCTTTCTGTCTTCTACCGACTCCTCTCTGGCCTACCCCCCCCCCCCCAGCCCTGTCTGTGCTCTGCCCCCCAAATACTCCTACAGGTCGCACAAGAGCTGCCAGCAACCCTCTTCTGGCGAAACTGCCAAAATCAAGACTCTCTGCTCACCTTCACTCCTTCATTCCTCTTTTCTCCCGCCTCTGGAACAAACTCCCACACTCTCTTCAATTCCACTCCTCCCTCCAAGTCTTTAAAACAGCTGTTCACCACCATCTCTTATCTTCCCCCATCAAAAACCTTGATCTTTTCTACCCCCGCTAATTTCACCCCAAATCCACTTTTCTGAAATACCGACTTCTTTCCTGGAAGTCCTAGCTGTGTCCATGTGTTTTTTTACCTCTCCCGCCCCCCACCCCCAACCCCCTTCCCATGCCTCCTCCCCCCAAGCCCTCTGCCTCCCACAGATCTCCCGATGTCCCTGCTCTCAAATGTTGTACTTGTGTGCTTCCCCCTCTCTCTCCATCTTGTCTCCCACTCCCTTTATTATGTCTTATGTGTCCATTTGTTTTTTTCTCATTAATGTTAGCTCTTACACGAGCCTCGATCTTGTACACAAAAAAATAAAAATAAAATAAAAAGGACTTTAAAAATGGTACATGCTGCTTCCTTGCTTGATACTCAGCATTTTTAAATGGTTTAGCATGGATAAACATCTGTAATGCAGACTTTTATAGGCCTAAGGGGTTCCTCCTGGGTTGAAGGTCCTTGTAAGGAAACATTTATTATTATTTTACTTTACATTTATTACTTATTTATTTTACATTTATTATTTATTTTGTAAGGAAACATTTATTATTATTATTATTATTTTACTATTAGCATTTATTATTATTTTACCATCTTATCATGCAATGAATCCTTCATTGTACTACTAGGACTAATGGATATCTTTTTGCAATGCACAATGAGTTACACAGTCATATTTTCCTTTCACTTCTGCTTTTTCCCCCTCTCCTGTCCTTTTACTACTTTTGTTTATAAATTGATTGCTTATCTGCTTACATTTTTGCCTTATTAGGATTCTACTTTGTTATTGGCAGCAGTAGTTTCTGCAATCTATTTTTCTATGCCATTTTTACCCTGTCATCACATTTTCCTGTTGTTGTTGTTTTTTTTTGTTTTTTTTAAACAATGGTCTAAGGCTCATGGAGGAACTTGTAAGTGGATCGTATGCAGATAACTATAGCATATAGCATTGAGATACATGTGTACGTTGGCATGGTGGTGGTTCATATGCAGCCTGTGGCTGTTTGGCTGCATCATTTCTGGAAGTGTGGCTGTGCCGCTGATGCAATGCCACTGCTACCAGTAATCTAGTACTCATTTTGGCGACCTTGTAAGGGTGACATGTTGAGTCAACCCACCTGGTGTTATTAGTCCCGTAACGGTGTACACCGGAGGGGACTATAGGTTTGCAGTCAGTCTGTCAGTCTGTCAGTCTGTCACGCAAAGAATAGTTTTCTGGACTTTTTTTTCGAAACTCTAAAAGCTAATGATTTCAAACTTGGTACATGGTTTCCTCATGATAAGTTACAGATCAAGTTCGAACTTCACGACGTTTCGATCATTTTTGACGAAGTTATGGACTTTGAACTTTGGTAATTCTGATAATTCTGATGCTCCTTAACTCAGTGCTATTTAAAGTTTTACTTTCCTTTAAAAACCAATTTCTCTGCAATAATAGGACCGATTGAGATCAAATTTTCACCGTAGGGGGGACTCGGTCTGTAGAATATTTTAATGGTAATTATGACGTCACAGGTCACGTGGTTCGGCCGCCATATTGTTTTTCGTGAAAACACGAAAACCCCTTTTTCTCTGCAACGGCTGAACAGATCGAGGCTAAACTTTGCAGGCAGAATCGCATACCCATGACGAACAAAAAAGTCAGCGAGCATGACGTCATGCATCACATGGTTTCAGAGTTATGACGTTTTTAAGCATGAACCTTTAAAACCGAGCTCCTCCCTCATTTTTGATCCAATCAAGGGGAAACTTCACAGATCTGTTCAGCATGTCAGTCTACTAAAATGTCCTTTTGGAATTTGTGATAGGGCACGTGGTTTGGCAGATATCGTTAATTAAACGAAAATATTTTAAAAAATGGATATCTCTTGAATCGCTAGTACCTCAGACCGTGCGTTGGTAATTATATAATTCACACAGTGCAATACGTGCAGGCTGCTCCACGGAGCGACCCTGCGGGCTTATCTACGAGGCGAGGTGTGACACACGTGTCTCAGCATACCTCAGATAAAGTTTGAAAACCAGCATCAACCGTGCATAAATTTGCATTTTCGATCATTTTTGACAAAGTTATGGCACTTTGAACTTTGGTAGGGGACATGTATTGCAGCGCAATAATCAGAATGCTTGTTTCAATAGCACGACAGGGGTTCAAACTCAGGACTTGAGATCTCAAGCCAGCTAGCTTAACCATTAAGCCAACACCAAGCTTATCAAATGGGTCATAACAAGTATTACCTAATGATTTGCTCACCTTTCCTTGCCTTGTGAACCATGAATGGGTTTTGTTTCAAATATCGTTCTACACTTGTATTATTGTTCCACAGATCTCATGTACAACGAAGCCTTTCTGACCACGTACCGCACCTTCATGTCGGCACATGAACTCATCAAGAGGCTCAAATATCGATATCCTTGTAGTTGGCTGCCTCTGTCTGTGCCATCTCCTGCCACTTATCCCCACCCCTGCTCTTTCCCTCTGCCTTATTTTCCTTCGCTTGTTGTTTTTAAAATTTTGTTCCCACACTGCCATAGTTTTGATTTGTCTGGATCTCATTTGAGACCTGGTAGATAAGTGATAATTAAAGCACATAATGTACATATTTACTTTTTCCGTTGCATCAATCGGCTTGTTATTCAAGGTATCGCCGTTGATTCTCTTGACTTGTGACCCACATATGAGCAGATATCTGGTCTCACCGAGCCAAAAGCCAGGAAAGCGACATTTGATACACTCTCCCTCCTTATCAGAGTTGTCGATGAGCTCTGGTGAGATTCCTCATCTCTATCCACTTTGATCTCTGGAATTGTGCATGGTGGCTTATCATTCCGCTGGTACGGTGGGACTTTCACCACAAGGCTGAGCCCTTGGCTTGGATAACGTAGCTTGATAAACTGTAGTTCCATGTTTGTGAGTGGTCATTTCAGGGTAGTACATGATGTTTGAGCCATTGTGGCTTTGTATGGGCAGCAACACTGGCCGGAACAGTTGTCTATCTGTTTGCCGTTGTACACTTTACCATATTCAATTCTTCATCCGCCCATCTCGTCTTTCTATGCTCCTACATTTCATCATTCCTTTTGTGATGTCCATTTCATTCCTCATACAATTCCTTCTGTTAGTTAAATTCTAATATGGTTGTTGCTGATACTAATATATCTTCTCGATTCGTGAAATAATAGCTGTGCCTACTCATCGCTTTGCTGACGTGTAATCAAAATGTAGCGGTGCATACATGTCGCATCACTGATGTGTTTAATCAAAATACAGCATGTTGTACTTCACAAACATATTGCATGTCTATCTGTGTCTCAATAAGGATGTAAATGAAGTGAAACACAAAATAATGAATTCTTTATAACCCGTAGTTGTTGTTGGTGTTGTTGCTGCTGTCGTTTGTGTGCTCCTTCCCTGTACTTTTATATACTTTTCTATTGCTTTGAGAAGTGTTACTCTATATAATTTTGTGTGCTCCTTCCCTGTACTTTTATATACTTTTCTATTGCTTTGAGAAGTATTACTCTATATAATTTTGTGTGCTCCTTCCCTGTACTTTTATATACTTTTCTATTGCTTTGAGAAGTATTACTCTATATAATTTTGTGTGCTCCTTCCGTGTACTTTTATATACTTTTCTATTGCTTTGAGAAGTGTTACTCTATATAATTTTGTGTGCTCCTTCCCTGTACTTTTATATACTTTTCTATTGCTTTGAGAAGTATTACTCTATATAATTTTGTGTGCTCCTTCCCTGTACTTTTATATACTTTTCTATTGCTTTGAGAAGTATTACTCTATATAATTTTGTGTGCTCCTTCCCTGTACTTTTATATACTTTTCTATTGCTTTGAGAAGTATTACTCTATATAATTTTGTGTGCTCCTTCCCTGTACTTTTATATACTTTTCTATTGCTTTGAGAAGTGTTACTCTATATAATTTTGTGTGCTCCTTCCCTGTACTTTTATATACTTTTCTATTGCTTTGAGAAGTATTACTCTATATAATTTTGTGTGCTCCTTCCCTGTACTTTTATATACTTTTCTATTGCTTTGAGAAGTGTTACTCTACATAATTTTGTGTGCTCCTTCCCTGTACTTTTATATACTTTTCTATTGCTTTGAGAAGTGTTACTCTATATAATTTTGTGTGCTCCTTCCCTGTACTTTTATATACTTTTCTATTGCTTTGAGAAGTATTACTCTATATAATTTTGTGTGCTCCTTCCCTGTACTTTTATATACTTTTCTATTGCTTTGAGAAGTATTACTCTGTATAATTTTGTGTGCTCCTTCCCTGTACTTTTATATACTTTTCTATTGCTTTGAAAAGTATTACTCTATATAATTTTGTGTGCTCCTTCCCTGTACTTCTATATACTTTTCTATTGCTTTGAGAAGTGTTACTCTACATAATTTTGTGTGCTCCTTCCCTGTACTTCTATATACTTTTCTATTGCTTTGAGAAGTGTTACTCTATATAATTTTGTGTGCTCCTCCCGTGTACTTTTATATACTTTTCTATTGCTTTGAGAAGTGTTACTCTATATAATTTTGTGTGCTCCTTCCCTGTACTTTTATATACTTTTCTATTGCTTTGAGAAGTATTACTCTATATAATTTTGTGTGCTCCTTCCCTGTACTTCTATATACTTTTCTATTGCTTTGAAAAGTATTACTCTATATAATTTTGTGTGCTCCTTCCCTGTACTTCTATATACTTTTCTATTGCTTTGAGAAGTATTACTCTATATAATTTTGTGTGCTCCTTCCATGTACTTTTAAATTCTAAAGGGTTCCTGCTGTTGTAGAATAATAAACGTTACTGCTGGGACCGCTACATTAAGCTCCCATTACCGCTTCTTCTTCAATCCCAGAAAGACAGGCTTTTAGAACAGGCATCTTGATGTCTAAACGGACACACAGTTTTGTTCCAAGTAAATCGATTATTAGCTTTCCAATGGAACCATTTTTTTATTATTCTACGACAGCAGGAACCGCTAAAGCTCGAGGTCATGCTTCTTCTTCTTCTTCCTGTTATATACACACACACACACACGATGCATCTCCTTTTAGTAATAGATTATTAATTTATCTGGCTCACTTTCCATCATCTCATTGTCAGTGTTAGGGAGTTGGAGATTGATACACTCACTCCACTCATGGCCATGGTGTTGAGCTTGTTACAGCGCGGGGACCTCCGCATGGCTCAGCTCTTGAGAGAAAAGTTGATCATCAAAGCCACGCAGGTGCAAAACCCACCACACACAGTGCCTCTTTCATCAAGAACTGTCGCTGCCAGGTAAGGAATCTCCAGAGTTTTGTATGGAAATATAAATTATTGGTATGTTTCACTATTTGATGACATTTTAAGGTTGAGAAATGTATTTACAGATGCTTAAATTAATTAATGTCCCCCACCCCCATCCCACTCGTTCTGCTTTTCTTTCCTTTGTTTTCACAAAATCCAATCTTTTCTCTGTACTGATCTTGCATTCTTGATCTTAGCAGCAGATGCAATTTGCCTTTATCCGATGCTTTACATTATGTTGTTTTTATGCCTCAGCCGACAAAGTTACCGGAGGCATTATGTTTTTGGGTTGTCTGTCTGGCCGTCCGTCCGTCCATGATAGGTTTTCGTTACCCCGATAACTTGAGAACGGCTGAAGGGATTTTAATCAAACTTAGATCAAATATGTATTATGACGTAAAGATGAACTGAATCGATTTTGGGGTCAAGAGGTCAAAGGTCAGAGGTCATGTTAGGTAAAAATCCTGTTACCGTGATAACTTGTGAACCAGTGATGGGATGTGGTCCAAACTTGGGATAAGTATATATTATGATGCAAAGATGAGCTGATTAGATTTCGGCATCAAAGGTCAGAGGTCATGTCAGGTAAAAATGTGATACTGAGACAGCTGAAGGGATTTAAGTCCTCAAGATTGCTTCGAGAAATATTATGACATATAATTTTGTGTTCTCCTCCTGTATCCTTCTAAAGGGTTTCTGCTGTTGTCGAATAATAAATGCTACCACTAGAACCGCTACATCAAGCTCCCATTCCCACTTCTTCCTCAAACTCCGACTCCGAGCACCTTTAGAATTAAACAGACACGAATCATCGTTGCAAGTAAATAGATTATTAGCTTTCTAATCGTACCATTGTTATTATTATACGAGAGCAGGAACTCTTTAGAATGAAGCGTCACACACACACACACACACACACACACACACACACACACACACACACACACACACACACACACAGACACTTTTCTTTTTCATAATAGATGACCTCCGCTGCTCTGGCAGATGACACACACTTCTCCAGAACCTCTTCCCCTTGTTACCCGGTTCACAAATAGTCTCCATCTGCTCTCCTTGGTGACCCACATATATCTTGATCTTGTCTTGTCTCCCATGTCTTTTCCATTTTTCTGACCTTTCACCTCTGTCCACTTGTGACTTTTACTATCTTCATTTACTTTTTTGGCTCTCCCTTCTGCTCGAGTGTTTGTCTGCCTGTCCTCTAATTTCCTTTGTCTCTGCTTCTTGTCATACTTGCATGTCCGACTCTCCCTTGACTGCTCTTCTGTTTTCCTCGTATACACCTTTCTCTCTGCTCCACTCTTCGTGCATTGGTCTCTCTTCCATGATCCTTGCCTACCTTAACTTTCAATGACAATTTTCACTTGTTCACGTGTTCATTTGATGATTAGTCCACCGTAGTTTGTAAAGATTCACTTTTCCAAAGCATATATTCCAGTATGTATACATGCTGTGGTACATGCTCAGTATGTGGTTATTTGTGCATAAGGAAGGTCAGTCGACACACCAGTGTGTATGTTTCCTCATTGAGCTCTAGTCACAGTACGAGTTGACAAACCCTGTATGTTTTTTAACTCCTTCACTGTGTGTTTCAACCCATCAGGCCTGGCACGCTGCATGATTTTCACAGCCAGGAAATAGCTGAGCAACTGACTCTCTTGGACTCTCAGCTGTTTTACAAGATAGAGGTGTGTAACAGCATCTCACTTTGTGAACCAGGGAGGTGGCACGGCTTTGTAAGTAGTTTGCTGTAGTCATTTGACCCTCGTGTGATTCAAAATTGTGAAAATGGTGATGGTTGTAGACTGGTGCAAATATAGGATTTGAAAGTGTTGTTGTTTTTTGTAAGAATTGCTGGTAAGGGCATAATTTCGTCATTTCTTTTGGTATTTACAAACTGCTGTTCATAATCCCATTCATGGATTTTGTGTGACTGCGATACAGATTGCAGAGGTGCTGCTCTGGCCGAAGGAGCAGAAGGAAGAACACAGTCCGAACCTCACAGCGTTTACTGAACACTTTAACTACATGTCATACTGGTATTCTGTTCCTTATAGTTTTATGTTTTATACAGAGTCTATAGCTCGTGTTTTATACATCGTTTTATACGTAGTCCCTCCTGGGCAGGTATAAGTGCTAAGAAATGCACGTCACTTTCCAAGTGGTCCTGTGAAATTTTTCCATTGTATATTTTAATGGTTATTGACCAAAATGTATTGAGATTGTGAGGAACTCTAAATTATATCAGGAAAAATATTCTACTTCAAGAACTATACCACATTTTAGGGGCTGGCAGGATGGCCTAGACTTGCGCGTACTCTCCTCTTGGCTGTCTAGCCCTGGGTTTGAATCTCGACTCAGCTATAAATTGTCATCCCGGTGTTTCACAGGCAGGGTCATTCATCGATGTGTGTGCCGTTAAACTGGGCCTTCCGTCTGTCGGCATTAGTTGGTGGACGTTACATATCCCACTCAGTCCTTCGCGAAGAGGAGGCGAGCTATCGCCAGCACCGTGAACAAATTACAAATTCTTACCCTAACTTCCTGAGCCGGGTGGCGACCAAATCAGAAATGTAATCAGAAATGTGCTTAGGCAGCACCAACGTTCTGCATAGAGTATGATTGGTACATGACGATGATGATGATGATGATGATGATGGTGACCACATTTTATGGCCATGCATATACACATTGCTTATGTATGGGAGTTTGTAATATGGGAAAACAAATAAGAAAAGGAACAAGGTCCTTTATTTATCATCTATTCTTCGGTGGGTTCTGCGCTAAATTTAGATAGAGTTTGGGTGGCGGATTAGCAAATATGTTACCATTTTGTGACATAAGGGTGAAAGGTGCGAGGAGAGCTCGGCGGGTGAAGTACCAACCGAGAATGAAGGTGTGGAGGTTGAAAGAGGTGACAGTAAGGGAGGCATTAAAAGAGAGGCTGAGTCGGGTCGAGGATGATGTGGTTGAGCTTGAAAGTGGTTGGATGTCAATGAAAGATAGTCTGTTGGGAGCCGTTGGTGAGGTATGTGGATGGACAAAACGACCACCGAGGCACTCGGAAACATGGTGGTGGGATGATGAAGTTGGAAAGAGGATTGACGAGAAGAGGAAGAAGTTCAAGGAGTGTCAGAAGGCGAAGGGTACGGGAGCAGAAAAAGCAGAGCATGAAAGTTATAAGGCAGCCGGGAAGGCTGCAAATAAAGAGGTAGCAAAGGCACAGGAGACATGTAGGAAAATGTTCGGACCACGCTTCGATTCGGAAGAGGGTCAGAGAGCGGTATTCAGGATTGCAAAGCAGATAGCTAAAGAGAGGTGTGATGTGATGGGGGTGAGTTGCTTGAAGGATGAAGTGGGACAAATCGTTGTGGACCCAGATGGAATTAAAGGAAGATGGAAAAGATATATGGAAATGCTGTTGAATACAGAGAATGAATGGGATAGCAACATAGAGAGTAACCCAGTTTTAGGACCGGCAGAGAAGATAACTGAGAAGGAAGTTGAGGAAGCGATAAAAGCAATGAAGAGTAGAAAAGCGGGAGGGCCGACGGGAGTTGTGGGAGATATGTTGAAGGCAGCAGGAAGTTGGGGTGTGAAGAGAATGACAGAGATCTGTAATCTGGTGGTGAAAGAAGGCCGCATTCCAGTGGATTGGGAACTGAGTACCCTTGTCCCTCTATACAAGGGGAAAGGTGACCCTCTGGACTGTGGCTCATACCGAGCGATAAAGTTATTGGAGCATGGAATGAAGGTATTGGAAAGGGTGATGGAGAGGAGGATAAGGAAGAAGGTGAAGATCGACGAAATGCAGTTTGGATTTATGCCAGGAAGAGGAACGACAGACGCGCTCTTTATTGTGAGGCAGTTGCAGGCGAAGTACATGGAGAAGAGGAAGAAGTTGTTTCTTGGGTTTGTTGATCTGGAGAAAGCATTCGATAGGGTTCCACGCAAAATATTGACATGGGCATTGAGGAAGTTAGAAGTGGAGGAATGGTTGATCAGAGTTGTGATGGCAATGTACAATAGAGCGTGCACAGCTGTAAGGACGAAGGACGGGAACAGTGGTGATTTTGAGGTGAAGGTGGGAGTGCATCAGGGGTCGGTACGAAGTCCACTACTATTTGTAGCTGTGATGGAGGTGCTGGCTCAGACCGTAAAGGAGGGTTTACCGTGGGAGTTGTTGTATGCAGATGATCTGGTGTTGATTGCGGAAAGTATGGATGGACTGAAGGAAAAGATGAACAAGTGGAAGGAAAGTATGGAGACAAAAGGTCTGAAGGTGAATATAGGAAAGACGAAGGTGATGGCAAGTGGTAAAGCATGTGGTGAGGTGGAAAGAATTGGGAAGTGGCCATGTGCTGTGTGCAGGAAGGGTGTCGGAGTGAACTCCATTCAATGTACAATGTGCGCTGAGTGGGTTCATCAAAAATGTAGTGGTCTGAGAGGGTCATTAACCAGTGTGGCAGCTACATTCAAATGTAAGGTGTGCACAGAGGGAGCTGCAGATGGAGGAAATGTTGAGTTGGATCTTGGAGACGGCGTGAAGCTGGAAGGTGTGAAAACATTTTGCTATCTCGGAGACATGCTGAATGGAGATGGTGGATCAGACTCGGCAACGGTTGCTCGAGTGAGATGTGCATGGAAGACGTTTCGGGAACTGAGTGGCGTGCTGATGAGGAGGGGAGTGTCGTTGAAGCTGAAGGGAAAGGTGTATGCTGCATGTGTGAGAAGTGTTATGATTTATGGGAGCGAGACATGGGTCATGAATGTAGAGCAGCAACGAAGGCTGGAAAGGGTGGAAATGCGAATGGTTCGGTGGATGTGTGGAGTGTCGCTGAGAGAGAGGAAGACAAATGATGAATTGCGAAAGATGATGGGAATAGAGCCTGTGATTGATGCTGTGAAGAGGAACAGGTTGAGATGGTTTGGTCATGTGTTGAGGAAGGATGAAAGTGACTGGTTGAGAAGAGTGATGGAAATAAATGTAGAAGGAAGTAGAGGACGGGGAAGACCGAGAAAGACTTGGCTAAAGATGGTGGAAGAAGAAATGCGGGCAAGGGGGTTAACAAGGAGAGATGCAGAAAATAGGGCAAAATGGAGAAGATTGTCATGGGGACCGCAAGGCTAACCCCCGCTCTTGCAGGGAAAATGGCCTTAAAATGCATGTTGTGTTGTTGTTGTTGTTTTGTGACATAATAGATTGTCTTAAGAGGGAGAATATAGGGGGTCACAATGGAAGGGGAGAAAAAGGGAAAGAAGTTTGGAAGATGAGGCGTCAATAGGGAAGGCTGGGATGGAGGGAAGCTGAAATATTCTGCTATGTCTGCATACATAATATATAGGTGACGCCTAGTGCTCACCATTCCCTTTTGATTTTTTTTCTCAAGCTTTACTCCCTCAATCTTTTGCAGGGTGCGCTCTGTCATTATCCAGCAGGAGAAGGCACAGGAAAGAGAGAAACTACTCCTAAAGTTCATGAAAATCATGAAGGTTTGTTTTTTTAAATCATAAACATAATGATCTAACAAATATGATTAGTAATCAGAGAACTCTAACGTTTGACTATTTCATATTTATCATTCACTAGCTGAAGTACCCGGCAGAAATTCAATGAAATAATATATGTATTTAAATATTTCCTGCAGGAAAATCACACCACATATTACTTGATCGCTCCCGGGAAAATCCCAGGCAGTGTATAAGCAACATACTCACTCGAGGCATGAACGCAGAGGTGTTGTAATAAACCTGTGTAAAGCAATCTTTTTAATAACAGGCGCACGTAAAATGATATAATAATTATCCCGTCCCACGCACAGCGGGAGACGGGGTTTTGTAATCGCTTCTGTGTACCTGTGTTTGGCCTGGTCGTAACCTTTTTACCATTTGAGCTTTTGTCATCACATTTTAAACAAAGCTTTATTATGAGAATATGGAGAACACAAATTAACAATTGGGTCAAAAGGTCAAAAGTCAGAAATCAGCGTCGCAGGAAGTCGTCAATTTTCATCTAATTGACCCGAAATTTTAAGAATTTGCATATTGGTTGACTGAATTGGTTCACCAATGAAAAGCTAGAAGCCATTTTTTTTTCTTAGATCAAAAGTTCAAAGGTCAAGGTTGCATATAATCATCAATTTTCATCTGATTGAGTTCAAATTTAAGCAGGGTTTGCATATTGGGTCACTTGAAGACTATTCATTTTTAATTTCAAAAGGTCATGGTTGACTAAAATCGACACTTTTTTTACATTTTTTTTTTAGGTGTCTTCGTCATGTTTAGCATACGGAATAAGAAGAAGTCCAAATACAAAGCGGATGCGGACAAAAATACAACCTCAACATACGATCTTCACAAAACATATTACTTGATCGCTCCTTTGTCGGGGTGGGGGGAAAGGGGCGGAAGGAGGGAAAAAAAACACAGGCAATTATGCATTACCACAAGACCCGATTGAGGCCTAAAGGCCAATTATCTGATTTTAATTTTTTTTTGTTAAGCATGCACTAAATGTTCTAAAATGCATACACTTTAGAATTATTGTGTGAATGTTTCATTGCACGTTTCTTAACATTACTGCATCAATTTAGCACATTCGTTTCTGATTTCATTATTTCGATTTTCAAAAGTACGTGGTCTCATATGCACCACTGATTTCAGTTGTCCCCTTAAGAGAAAAATTCAAGTGGCCTTAAATCTGGACTATGTGGGAGCCATTCTATCATTCTATGACGTCCTATCCACCTCAAAGCCATCGTCTCAAAAATAAGATTTTTATTTATTTATTTATGATTCTGGACTTTTTTAACACCCTGTACAATAGTTTTGCCATTTCAATTGGTTGAGAAATAAAATAAAGTATTTGTTTCTTGGCTTTAACTATCCTGTATTTCGTCTTTTGTTATCCTCATGCTTTTTGAAAAAAATGGGGGATATTGTAATCAGCCCTGTCTCTGTCTGTCTGTCCGTCTGTCCATCTCCTGAACAATTGGGCAGAAATTCACTAAACCTGGTAGTTGTGATCACCACATGGCACAAAGGTGCAAGGGCAGTAACATTTTTGGGCCTGAGCCAGGGTCAAAAGGTCAAATACCAAAAAATACAATTACGGGCTCATTTTTAAATGAACCTTGTATATGCAATTAGCATTGGGGGACGCATTAAATATGTGACAACTTTCTCGATTTGACCCCCGGTCCATGCCCCACGGGTGGGGACTGGGGTGGCGATTTAGGGTCACATGGGTGAAAACGGAAAAGTTGTAGATTTTTTTTTAGGTTTTAGGAAAGGTGGGAAGCGTGGGGATTTGCGATGGCATGCCATCAACTTCGCTCTAGTTTTAACATTTTGCAACGTGCAACCATATTTATACCACCACGTTCATAATGTTTTTCTCTTCTATCTATACTGCATAAGAGAGATGTCTGTCTGTGTCGCCATTTCTCTCAGAGATGGCTGAACGGATCTTCGTCAAACTTTCAGAGGTTCATCAGTGAGTGCCTGGGAGTGTTTTAGGCCAAACAAAATTGGAAAAAAAAAAAGATCGTTTTTTTGGAGTTAAAAAAAAAATCGCTCAAGCTTTTTAAAATGAATGACAGTTATATACAAGTACACATTCGCATAAATAAATACAAAACAACCACCAGACATTTGAACACAAATAAATCAAACAATTCCGGAAGTGTACGAAGTTGATAGTACGGCTTCTTCCTCTTCCTGTTCGGCATCACACTTAACGCAGAAACGGGATGAATGCCACATTCATCAGCATATATTTAACGAAAAGGTGATGAACCCCCTTCCTCCTCTGCCTCCCCTCCCCTCCCCCCTCTCCCCACCTCCCCTTCTCCCCTTCTCTCTCTCCCCCTTCCCCCCCCCCCCTCTCCCCGCCTCCCCTCTCCCCGCCTCCCCTTCTCTCCCTCCCCCTTCCCCCCCCTTTCCGTATTTCCACCCTACCCCCCATTCAATTCCTGCCCATCCCCCCCCCCCTATCCCGCCATCCTCCCCTTCCCGTCCCTATTCCCCCCCCCCCCCCCCTCGCCCGGCAACTCCGGGTACTTCTGCTAGTATTCAATAAATGTTCTCCCAACTCTGTGTAATAAATATAATTAGATATTAAATGTGAATGGTTCGGTGGATGTGCGGAGTATCGTTGAGAGAGAGGAAGACAAATGATGAATTGCGAAAGATGATGGGAATAGAGCCTGTGATGGATGCTGTGAAGAGGAACAGGTTGAGATGGTTTGGTCATGTGTTGAGGAAGGATGAAAGTGACTGGTTGAGAAGAGTGATGGAAATGAATGTAGAAGGAAGTCGAGGACGGGGAAGACCGAGAAAGACTTGGTGAAAGATGGTGGAAGAAGAAATGCAGGCAAGGGGGTTAACAAGGAGAGATGCAGAAAATAGGGCAAAATGGAGAAGCTTGTCATGGGGACCGCAAGGCTAACCCCCCGCTCTAGCAGGGAAAATGGCCTTAAAATGCATGTTGTATTAAACCCTTAAATTGTTCTGACAGAATGCAAACAGATACTTCATGTTTCTTTTTTATCTATTTCTTTTCAACACAACAAACCAACTTCTTTTCATAATGATACACTTCTCATCCACAGTCCTGCACTTAGCAATGAAAGTTGACGTTTTATATGTTGTTTTTGTGTTTACAATCTCTTTAGCATCTCCGGAAGTTGAACAACTTCAATTCCTATTTGGCTGTGCTTTCAGCGCTGGACTCCGCTCCTATCCGAAGACTCGAGTGGCAGAAACAAATCACTGAGGTGGGCATGGAAGCGTGTGGATATTTGTTTGTGTCCCTTTGCTTTTGTTTAGTTTAGCGAAGGGGTGAGGATGCGTATGGCTGCAAATTTAACCTCATTTGAAAATTGTTCTTTGAAATAGTTTCATTACGACAGGGCTTAGCAGAGTCCTGCACATTGATCGACAGCTCCTCGTCATTCCGGGCGTACCGTGCTGCTCTTGCCGAAGCTGAACCACCTTGTATTCCTTACCTGTAAGTCACAACTAATATTAATTTTCTCGGTGTAACGCTTTGCGAACTTTGTTTCGACCACTCGTTTGCATTTCCTTATGTTTAACCTTATGTCTCACCCTTCCTCGATTCACCTGACAAAATGACTCCCCTTTTTGCTCCTCCTTTCGCTCCAATTCACTCACTCCACAGAGGTCTTATCTTGCAAGACTTAACGTTCGTACACCTAGGCAATCCAGACAACGTTGATGGAAAGGTGAATTTTTCCAAACGCTGGCAGCAGTTTCACCTGCTCGACAGCATGCGGCGATTTAAGCAATGGTAAGTTTCGAGTGATGGGTTTCCTCTGAAAGCGTCCTACATTATTCTATAAAAGGCAATCCCAGAAGGTTATCCAATGTATGGGGTTAGCTCATCTTTGATTTCAACAGGTATAGGTGGGTTCTACATCTTTGTAGGAGTTGTAATGGCAACAGCTTACAGTCAGGAGCATATACCTTTGCAGGGCAGCTACCCGGAAGTGAAATCATACACTTCACTGTCAGATTCCCTTTTTAAATGTCTCGATTTTCTTTTATGCTATCATTTTTACTGCATATTAAAATCATTTTCGACCCAAATTTTGTACTTGTATGAGTGTGAGTTATATATACTAGGGCGTGCCCGTACGTGGGTGCAAAAAAACATGCGTGCAAACAACAACAAAAAAAAACTTTGAAACCACGTGGCAGTAACGACCACAGAACCCCCCCCTCTATTTACATGAAATGGTTTGGTCCATTCGCAAAGCCAAAGCGAACGGCTTGCGAGTACGGTAGAACCCCCCCCTCTATTTACATGAAATGGTTTGGTTCATTCGCAAAGCCAAAGCGAACGGCTTGCGAGTACGGTGACCATACCTTGGGAACCACTTGTCCGATTAATTTCAAACCTTGAAAAGGCACATCCTCGGGTCCCCAGCAATATACCTGGCAAGTTTCAAGTATATCGGACCCGTGGTTGTCGAGAAACAGCGGTCACAGACAAACACACACACACACACACACACACACACACACACACACACACAGACACACACACATACACACAGAGATTACTGGAATTATAGATAGATATATATATACATATACACTACATGGCTAAAAGTATGTGGCCACCAAACATCACACCCGTATGTGCTCATCGAACCAAAATCTCATTCCAAAATCATGGGCGTTAATATGGAGTTGGTCCCCCCTTTGTTGCTGTAACAGCCTCCACTCTTCTGGGAAGACTTTCCACTAGAATCTAGATGTTGGAAAATTGCTGCGGGGAGTTGCTTCCATTCAGCCACAAGAGCATTCGTGAGGTCGGGCACTGATGTTGGGCGATTAGGCCTGGCTCGTAGTCGGCGTTCCAATTCATCCCAAAGGTGGTCGATGGGGTTGAAGTCAGGGCTCTGTGCAAGCCAGTCAAGTTCTTCGACACCGATCTCAACAAACCATTTCTGTATGGACTTCACTTTGTGCGCGGGGCCATTGTCATGATGAAAGAGGAAAGGGCCTTCCCCAAACTGTTGCCACAAAGTTGGAAGCACACAATTGTCTAGAATGTCATTGTATGCTGTAGCATTAAGATTTCCCTTCACTGGAACTATGGGGCCGAGCCCGAACCATGAAAAACATCCCCAGACCATAATTCCTCCTCCACCAAACTTTACAGTTAGCACTATGCATTTGGGCAGGTAGCGTTCTCCTGGCATCTGCCAAACCCAGATTCGTCCGTTGGACTACCAGATGGTGAAGCTGATTCATCACTCTAGAGAACATGTTTCCACTGCTCCAGAGTCCAATGGCGACGAGCTTTACACCACTCCAGCTGACGTTTGGCATTGCGCATGGTGATCTTAGGCTTGTGTGCGGCTGCTCAGCCATGGAAACCCATTTCATGAAGCTCGCGACGAACAGTTGTTGTGCTGATATTGCTTCCAGGAGCAGTTTGGAACTCGGTAGTGAGTGTTGCAACCGAGGACAGACTATTTTTACACGCTTCAGCACTCGGTGGTCCCGTTCTGTGAGCTTGTGTGGCCTACCACTTCGCGGCTGAGCGGTTGTTGCTCCAAGACATTTCCACTTCACAATAGCAGTACTTACAGTTTGACCAGGGCAGCTCTAGAAGGGCAGAAATTTGATGAACTGACTTGTTGGAAAGGTGGCATCCTATGACTGTGCCACGTTGAAAGTCACTGATCTCTTCAGTACGGCCCATTCTACTGCCATTGTTTGTCTATGGAGATTGCATGGCTGTGTGCTTGATTATAGATACCTGTCAGCAATGGGTGTGGCTGAATCAGCCGGTTCCACTAAGTAGAAGGGGTGTCGCATACTTTTGGCCATGTAGTTTGTGTGTGTGTGTGTATATATATATATATATATATATATATATATATATATATATATATATATATATATATATATATATATATATATATATATATATATATATATATATATATATATATACATACATACATACATACATACATACATACATATATATATATATATATATATATATATATATATATATATATATATATATATATATATATATATATATATATATATATATATATATATATAGCAGGAGTACCCAGCGTTGCCGGGGGGGAGGGGGGGTGAGGGGTGGGAGGGAGGGGGTGAGGAAGGGAGTGGAAGGGGGAGGGATGTGAGAGGTGAGGGGATGCACTACATATACATATTTTGGTGGGGGAGGAGGGGGTGGCTTTGACAGGCCCCTCCGTTTTGGGGTAGGGGGGATGAGAAGGGGTAAAAAATTACCCATGCAAAGAGTGCTTTAACCTCAAGCAGTGTTGCCCAGGTAAAATAAGGAAATTGAAATACCCTTTAACTTCATTGTTGCCAAGGTAAAAAAAAGTTAATTAACACCCTCTAACCTCAGTGTTGCCCAGGTAAAAAAGAAATTGTAACACCCTTTAACTTCATTGTTGCCCAGGTAAAAAAAAAGGAAATTAATACCCTCCAACCTCAGTGTTACCAAGGTAAAAAAGGAAATTGTAATACCTTCTAACCTCAGTGTTACCAAGGTAAAAAAGGAAATTGTAATACCCTCTAACCTCAGTGTTACCCAGGTAAAAAAGGAAATTGTAATACCCTCTAACCTCAGTGTTACCAAGGTAAAAAAGGAAATTGTAATACCCTCTAACCTCAGTGTTACCCAGGTAAAAAAAGGAAATTGTAATACCCTCTAACCTCGGTGTTGCCAAGGTAAAAAAGGAAATTGTAATACCCTCTGCCACCATCATCAGGTGGTGCTACTCGGTACACATTTACATGGAGAATTTACACCCCTCTCCCGGTCCCCCACACCCCTGCATGAGGCCGCGGCCACATAGCCTATGTTACCCCCCAGACAAAGTTGTATTTGTATTTGTGCCGCGAGTAAAGTATATAAGCGTTTATAGCTGGAGTACCCGCACCGCTCAAGAGAAAAAGAAACATTAACATATTTGGAATGAGGGCAAATATAATGGAAAAGCAATTACATCCAAATCAGATATCATAATTTCACCTTTTTGTTCATTACGTTCATTACGTTTGAGTTAAGTGTGATGCCGATTAGGAAGAAGAAGAAGAAGCCTATTTCCAATTTCGTACACTTCCGGAATTGTTTGATTTATTTGTGTTGAAATGTCTGGTGATTATTTTGTATTTATTTATGCAAATGTGTACTTATATATAACTGTCATTAATCAAAAAGGCTTAGGCACTACGGAGCTTCTTTTTTTTTTAATCCCAAAAAACGAACTTTGTTCTTTAATAACATTTTTTTTGGCCGAAAACACTCCTAGGCACTCACTGATGAACCTCAATGTCTGAAGAAGATCCGTTCAGCCATCTCTGAGAAAAATGGTGACACAGACAGACAGACCAACAGCTCTCTTATATAGGAGATATCTGTATATACAGTCACGTGAAAAAGTAAGTACACCCCATGTAAAGTTTTGACTTTTTCAACATATTTCAACATACAGCTATTTGATCTTCATTTCAACAATATTGATAGATAAAGGTGATATAATATAACAATTATCATGAAACATTCACATTTTGTAGTCCATTGTATAATTTAAATAAACATAAATGCAAATTTCGCATGTGGAAAAAGGAAGTACACCCTTACATTTATCACTACTTCAAATACCTAAACTTAGAAACAGGTGCACCAGCTCAGGTGCAATTGGTTAGAACATCGTTACAGAGGATCTTGGAGGAACCTGTCTTATTTCAACCTCAGACATTTAGTTTGGTTTGCTCTTTGTTGTTGAAGTCTTACTCTTGTCATAACTTACTATTGAAAATCCTCTCTATCTCTTTGCTGACGACTCTACTCTCTGTCGCTCCATTCCTCATCCCTCAGATCGGCAGACTGCAGCCTCCTCACTCTCTGCAGACCTGGACAAAATCACAGACTGGGCAAACAAATGGAACATGTCTTTCAATCCTGATAAATCTCACACTCTTACGATGTCTCCGAAAAGACCGACTGGAAAACCCTCCCATCCACTTTCTGAATAATCCTCTCCAAGAAGTTCTGTCACTCAAGCTTTTGGGTCTCACTATTTGCCATGATCTTTCCTGGGAAAACCACATTTCAAATCTGGCCTCCAAAGCCAGTCGCCGACTGGGCATCCTCCGTCGTGTGAAGTCCTTCCTTGACACACCTGAGCTCCTCACCACATACAAGGCTTTCATCCGCAGCTCTATGGAATACTGCTCTCCCCTCTGGTCTGGTGCTCCTGCCTCACACCTAGCCCGTCTTCACGCTGTTGAAACCAAAGCGTTCAGAATCATTGGAATCTCCCGCGATGAAGCTAACTCCAAGGGCCTTTCACTCACTCACCGCAGGCAGGTTGGTGGTCTTTCCGTCTTCTACCGACTCCTCTCTGGCCTTGCCCCCCCAGCCCTCTCTGGGCTCTGTCCCCCAAATATTCCTACAGGTCGCACAAGATCTGCCTGCAACCCTCTTATGGTTAAACTGCCAAAATCAAGACTTTCTGCTCACCTTCACTCCTTCATTCCTCTTTTCTCCCGCCTCTGGAACAAACTCCCTCACTCTCTTCAGTCCCACTCTACCCTCCAGGTCTTTAAAACAGCTGTTCACCACCGTCTCTTATCCTCCCCCATCCAAAACCTTGATCTTTTCTACCCCCGCTAATTTCGGTCCCCATGTGTTTTATACCTCTCCCCCCCCCCCCCTCCCCTTCCCACGCCTCCTGCCCCCAAGCCCTCTCCCTCCCACACTTCTCCCTGCTCTCAAATGTTGTGGTTGTGTGCTTCCCCTTCTCTCCCCATCTTGGCTTCCGCTCCCTCTTTTGTATATTTTGTTTGTCTGGTTGATTTGTTTGTGAAATAAATGTTAGCTCTTTCACGAGCCTCGATTCAGTATACAACAACAACAACAACAACAACAAAAAAAAAAAAACCAAAAAAAAAAAAACCCCCCCACACACAAGTGCGGTGTCACCATGCCTAGATCAAAAGAGCTCTCTGAGGCCTTCAGAAAGAAGGTTATAGATGCCTACAAGTCTGGGAAGGGATTTAAAAAGATCTCCAAACAATTTGAAATCAGTCATTCGACTGTCCGGAAGATCATCTACAAGTGGAGAAGATTCCAAACAACTGCCAACTTGTTCAGGCCAGGCCGCCCCAACAAGTTCAGCCCGAGAGCAGACCGCAATATGCTGAAAGAAGTCTCTAAGAACCCCAGAATGTCATCACGGGACCTACAGGTAGCTCTTGCCACTGTTGATGTCAAAGTGCACGAGTCTACCATTAGAAAGAGGCTGCACAAATTTGATCTACATGGGAGGTGTGCCAGGAGGAAACCTTTGCTGTCCAGAAAGAACATCAGGGCAAGACTAAAGTTTGCCAATGAACACCTCGGCAAAGACCAGCACTTCTGGAACAATGTGCTCTGGACAGATGAGTCAAAGGTAAAGCTATTTGGCCACAGTACCAGAAGACATGTTTGGCGAAAACCAAAGACAGCATTTGACCACAAGAACCTGATCCCAACTGTAAAGCATGGTGGTGGAAATATTATGGCTTGGGGCAGCTTTGCTGCATCAGGGTCTGGGCAGCTCACCATCATAGAATCCACTATGAATTCTTCATTGTACCAGAGGGTGCTTGAGGATAATGTGAGGCCATCTGTCAGAGAGTTGAAGCTCAACCGAAGGTGGACCTTGCAACATGACAATGACCCTAAACATACCAGTAAATCCACCAAGGAATGGCTGAGAAGAAAGAAATGGAGGGTACTGGGATGGCCAAGTCAAAGCCCGGATCGAAATCCCATCGAGATGTTGTGGGGGGATTTGAAACGAGCTGTGCATGCAAGAAACCCCTCAAACATTGCACAGCTGAAAGAATTCTGCATGGAGGAGGGGGCAAAAGTTTCTCCCAGTCGATGTCAGAGACTGGTAGACAGTTATAAGAAACTCCTACTTGAGGTTGTTTCTGCCAAAGGAGGCAATACCACCTATTAGAGCCAAGGGTGTACTTACTTTTTCCACATGCGAAATTTGCATTTATGTTTTTTGAAATTATACAATGGACTACAAAATGTAAATATTTCATGATATTTGTTATATTATATCACCTTTATCGATCAATATTGTTGAAATGAAGATCAAATAGCTGTATGTTGAAATATGTTGAAAAAGTCAAAACTTTACATGGGGTGTACATACTTTTTCATGTGACTGTATATATATGTATACCATTTAAGAAACAAGGGGATGAACAAATAGGAGATAAATAGAGAAGAGAGGAGAGAATCTGGCATCCTGCATATATAAGGGGAGGGTGAGTGAAGATAGAAAAGATCACAGATAAGTATGGAGGATGAGGAATGGTAGTCGAAGATAGAGAGGTCACCAACTTGTTTGCAATAAAAGAGCAGCAGGCCCCCTGTGCTTATGTTTCTTTGCTGGAGATGCCAGTGATGAGAGCTTTTGGATATCTTAGCATCCAGGAAAGAGAGATATGTAGTGGGGGGCACTGGTCCAAATGCACAATTCCATTGAGCTACCGACAAATCCCTTGTGGGCTTTGAGAAATTCAGTTCTATAAAGAAACAACTTATTTGCTACAACTGTGGATTGCCAATCTAAGGCTGACTTTGGAGGCCACCTTTGATACATGGTCTCCCCTGACGTTGTCGTTGACGTTTCTCGAGACTGAACTTTCTTCCAATGATTGACTGTGAAAACATATCAATGGTTTGATTTGACGATTCTTCTGGGGGTACAGGGTGAGAATGCGAGATTTTAATGGATTTACAGATACGTTCCAAGTGTTCGACCAGTATCTGACCGTTTTCAAGTCACTTGATAGGAAAGCTACTGTTGGTGGCCTATTGGGATGTGGAATTGTACGGTATAGTGTGGAGTCATCTGTGAAGAGGAAAACGGAGTTTTACAGAGCATCGGAGAGGTCCTTCATGTGTATAGTGAATAGGACTCGGGCAAGATGCTGCATTGGGGGCATTCCAACCTCTATTGGGATAGAATGTGAGATGATTCCGGTGAGAGCTATGCGCTGACATGAGAGAAAGAAGTTAGCAAGCCAGGAAATAAATCAAGATGGCCGTATATTCCACTGGCAGAAAGCTTGGCAAACACATCAGGTGCCAGACTGGCTGTATTGAATGCTTGAGATTTGTCCAGAGGTGCAATACTCTTGAGTTGGAAGCAGCAGTTTATCAGAAGTTGAGGGGCTGGAATGGAATTCAAACCGGTGATCAGAAACCAGGCCATTTGACGACGGAAAACGAACTGACCTGTAGTTGTGGAAATCTGCTTTGGTACCCTTCTTTTATATTGGAGTGATGTTTGTTTTCTTCCAAGATGATGGCAGACAACTTAAGGTGAAGGATAGGTTGAAGAGAGTAGACAGAGGATAACCGAGAGCAGCAAGGCAGGATTTGAGAACACTGGTGTGCTGCCATCTGGGCCCGTGGGGACAGTGGGATGAGTTGTTTACACAAATACAAATTTAATTTATTATGATGTTTTACATCTACATAATCCTCTCAATAACAAGTTAGAAGAAGAAGATGAAGAACTACTACTTTTGCGCCTTCAGACGTATAGGGGTGCCGAGGCAGTTTCCTTGGCTATAGGGGGCACAATCCTCGACGGGTCGCCACTCCGATGCAGGATACTCAAATATCTCATTCTTCCCAGTAAGCTGGTATAAAACAAAGGCTAAAACTATTCCTTTAACCTGGATTAAATACAATTGTGACAAACACCAGTTGTGCAAACGTCATAATGGATGAAGTTGTGAAATGTATTTCCATCGCTCTGCCTTTGTTCCATCTTTTTCTTTTCTTGTCCATTGTCCACCTAACCCTCTTTTCCTCCCAAGTTCGTATGAAATTGAAAGGAATGACGACGTCATCGCATTCTTCAATGACTTTTCGGACCATCTGGCCGAGGAAGCCTTGTGGGAGATGTCTCTCAAGTTGAAACCACGAAACGTGGCGCAGAAAAGGGCTCCGAGGGAAGACGGAAGTTCAAACTGAATGGGCGGCATCAATTATGTGCCCATTCAATGTACTGTGTCCATCGGGGTCCACGCCCCTTCGCTGACCAACTCCTCGCTGTGATGATTAATCTTGTATGGACAATGAGTTTTAAACCAGCAGAACTTGAAGATCCACGCAGATTGCTCCTGCGTTTTGGCGCAGACTACTTTGTCGCAGTGGGTTTCCATCTTCCTCAGCCATCAAAGCCACGAACATCACATTATGGAGTTAATGACGACATCCGGTAATGGTGTCTGTTTTTATTTCGTCCAAACATTTGAATAAATATTTGTATTTTAACATATTTAATTGTTTATTTGCAGGGACTGGGTTCGAGGCAGGATGCAATGGCCTGGATAAATAGTTGGTCAGACCATGACCGTAAACCCTCGTGACATCCGAGCTACCCATGTTCCTCAAGCTTTTACATTTATACACTCCTTTACACACTCCTTTACACCTGTTTATACAATTATCGAGACACTTGATCAGCGTGACTAGTGTACATAATTTCTTATTTTGGTGCAGTAAGTGTTTACTTGGACGTCTCACCATGTGTACATTTAACATTATACATTTACGTGCACAAAGGGCTGTTCGGTGAAATAACTTTGTTGCCCTTTGTGGGAATGCAGTCAGCTGTCTTCCTCTACTCTCTTCCTAATGCTGTTTTTTCCCCCCACAATTCTTCTTGCTTCCTGTCCCGTTATAACAGTACTTTGTCTGTAAGACAACTACTGAATGTACGTTTATATCAACACCTTTAGCAGTTCTTATTTTGCGTTTCGCTCTTTGCAGTTAAATTTTATTCTTCGGGAATCGAGGCATACTTCATTAAATACATTTTTTTAGAACTTTTGCCAATCCATCTTTTATTAATTTTCATGAACTCAAAACAAACAGTTGTTAATTTCCATGGGATAGAAGTTGGAATTTGGGTACAGATTACTCCTACATGCAAATATATAGATTTTTTCTTTTCTTTAAAGGAAAAGGTGCATCCAAACAAAAAGTAACGATGGTATTCATGGAATACTTCCCCAGCGCAGTCAACTTGGTGCGAACTAACTCTTCTGTTTTTGAAGGGTTTTTTCCTTTGATCCAACATGGCTGCCAGACCACGTGAGCGATGACATCGTAAGTTTACATTCTCTAATATAATTGTTGCATAGATCACGCTTAATAAATTTCAAACTGATCAGACGAAGCGTTGTCCCTGTCAAATTATGATGTCATAATTAAGGCACCAATGACGTCATCATTAACAACACTTATTCCCCACGTGGAGTTCTTTACAATGAGCCACTTCAAATTTTTCATGGAGCGGTTTTGGAGATATAGAAGTGCAACGTTTTTGATTTTTCCAACATGGCGCCTGTACCATGTGACCTATCACGTCATAATTATCATTAGAATATTATACAGGAAGAGGCGCTCCTATGGTCAAAATTTTGTGTCCACCGGACTAACAGTTGCAGAGAAATTTTTTTTTCATACTGATCACATCAAGGGTTGTACTTGTCAAAATATGACGTCATAATGAAGGCACCAATGACATCATCATTAACTTGTCTTACTCCCCATTTGGAGTACTTGACAATGAGCCTTGTTTCAATATTTTTCCATCGAGTGGTTTCGGAGATAGAGGTGTAACGTTTTTCCATGATGGCGTCCGTACAACATGACCTATGACGTCATAATTATGAATAAAAAATTATACAGACAGAGGTGCTCCTACAGTAAAATTTCGTGTCAGTTGGACCAACGGTTGTCGAGAAAATGAATTTTTTAAAATGCAGACACGCACATATGCCACACGTACACCACACGTACACAACTGAATGCCTAGCCCTGCTTTTCGCGAGTGCAGGGTAACAATATCCATGCTGCTAGTCTCGTAGTACAAAAAAGTAAGAATCTGTAAGACCCTGTCTCAGGTGACGTTTCAGCCGCTTCCCAGTAACCTTCCTCGGGCCAATTAAACCCCGAGCCTCAGCACCTGTCCACTTTTATTCCCGAGGCGACCATTCATTTCCGGTCACGTGCCGTTGCGAGAGGTCAATTGAGGAGTGTTTTTATTTTTCTGAACCTCCAGCAATAAACGTCAATCACATCATCGATAGTCTGGTCTGCTCTTTGGGCAATGCCATTATACAACAGCATTTGTCTGTCCATATATCCCCACAAATGTACACCAATCAGAGCTGAGGATCTGGTCACATGATGGGGACAGTGTTTAGTAACCATTACAGTTGCATATTTTATTAAAAGGAAATGCAATAACCATCTGTGGATCATTTTGGGGTCCCAGTAGGTGTCGTAAGGTAGAAAGGAGGTTTCAGAAATTCCTCAACAAAATTATGATTTTGATATGCGATCGACATGGATCTTGCTGCCGAATCCAGAAGTGTACAGATGATGACGGTTTGCTGGTTTGATATCTCAATGCAATCGTGATTTAACATTACTAGTACACCCGCACACTACGGGAGCGGCAGGAAGGGTCATTCATCTTTGGGGTAAATAGATTACAGTCGATCTACGGTCGGGTCTCAAGAACATTGGGTGTGTGTTCATTTACCTAGTTTCTTGTGGAGAGATCGCCAAGTGGTTTAAGCATTCGAGCAAGCACTCCATCAAAACCGTTAAGGAACGACTGGCTTGGCAAGCGCCAGCTAGCTTCTTGGTAAATGAGCACAACCCGAGCTTCTCCCTTTCAGTTTCGTGTTAAACAGCAGGAGCGAGTTTCAAAAGCCCGCCACGAAAAACGCCACGTTAGTGACAGGATGGGTCATGTTATCCCAACTCTTGTGGGGTATATAGAGTACAGTAGATCTCCTCTCACTTCGGTAAATAAAACTTACCTCATGGATGTTGGGATTTCTCCAAATTTCTTTATTTAGTGTTATAAACAGCATTAGCGACTGTTTAAAAAGCTAATCATACGTTTTTGTGGTTTATAATATTTTTACTTCTGGTGGAGGTGGTTGGGCGTTGCTCCCACGAAAACGCCATGATAAGCTATTTATAAACGTTGACTCAATGTTTGTTCAAGGAGGAAAAATACTTTGGGGAGGTGAGATACCAATGGTGTTAATATTGTTTTGTAATAACATTAATATTATGCTATTATCGTTAGTTTTATTATTCGAAGCGGCCTTGGAAAAACGCCACGATAAAGCTAACTTAACATTGATATACACCTCAACATGCAACCCCATTGACGGCAATGGTGGAGAAAACCCCCTTGGGCCTTGTGGAGGGGGGAAAATGAATGCGCTACAACCTTCATTGTGTAACCCTTCATCATCCTGTCAAGTTTGGTTGAGATTGGATAAGTAACGACGGAATGTATTGGCGTCAAAAATTCATCAGACAGACACCAAATGGCGTATTTTAGTATGATAATTTGATATATATCAATACCATAGTATTAATTTGTGATTGGAATGAAGAATGATGCTGTTTGGAATGAAAATGTAGAGATAATGAGTTTAACGCAGAATGAGGAAATGATGTAAGGGTTTCTATCCATGACATTCGTGGATTCCTCATTGCAGATTCGCCATTGATTGGATATAGCAACATTCAAACTGGGTACGATTTTGTGCAAGTCATTCATGAACCTGCTGTCAATCCCTGGCGTTCAACTGAAGGTGGCACAGGAATGTGGAATTTTTTGGTTCATCGTTTGCCATTTGCCGTTTTTTATCCAAGTCATTCACGAACCGGCTGTCCATGGCTGAAGTCAAAAAATGTAATACTTGAATTATTTGCTAACTGGTACCCCAACCCAGGTCATACTATCCTCTTGAACTAAAGTATCAAACAAGCCCGGCTACACCATTGTTAGACTATCGGTCTTGTTATTAATTACTCGTAATCTGGTGTTGTATGTATGGGGGTGAGTGGGCATGTGTGCTAGTTGTGTTTGTGTTTCGGGGCAAAAACATGGCTGGGTTCATGTCATGGTGACGGAATCGACATGGTGACGTGTGGAGTTTCCATTGGGCGTGTTGTGCATGTGTGGGAATGGTGTTTGGGAACAAGTGTTGTTTGTTGCTCACCATATCCAGATGTTTGCACATCCAGTTTTTGTCATTCAAATTGGAGGTGTACCACGTATTTCCACAGTCTCTCCAGTTTTATATATAAAATAAAAACACTAAGATTAAATATATAAAAAAACAATAAAAACTCAATTTATTAAATAATAAAAAAACCTGCACTCTTCAATCGACCTCTCGCACCAGCACAAGACCGGAAATGGTTCGTCACCTCAGGAATAAAAGTGGACATGTGCCAAAAACTCTCTTGGTCTATTGACCTGAGGAAGCTCGCTGGGCAGCGGTGAAACGTCACCTGAGACCGGATGCTTGTTTATTACTATATTAATAGCAGTGTAGATATACTCGTAGTTACTTTTTTGGTTGGATGTGCCTTTTCCTTTTGAAATCTATAATCCTCACCAGCCATATATATATATATATAGTGTGTGTGTGTGTGTGTGTGTTAGTGTAAAGTTAACACGGAGATGCAAATACGTTGTGCATTCCCCTGCAGTTGTTGTGGTTACTTTATGCACTACATCTCAAGTCTTGCTCATTATTTGCTTCTCTTTCACCGTATTGAGGACCTGCTACTGGGCGGACATTCTGTATTTAAGTCCTGCACCCAATCCCAGATGTTTCCCTCATAGTCCCCTCCCCTCTCCACTCCTGAAAAATGTTCACTCCCATTTTGTCCTTCCCTGCTTAGTCCCAATATAGAAACCCCTTTTTCTACCTGGATTTTGGAAACCTTCCATGACCTAATGTAAAGTTCTAAACAAAACTGATCACTCGTACTGGTTGCATCAAAATGTGTCTACATTTGTCTACGTGTGGATTTTGTGTTGGTCACATGCACGTCGGTGGCCTTCTAACCTTTGCTACCGCCTTCTGTCTGCAACCACTCCTGGCGATATTTTTGTTTTCACTATCTCTGAAGAGTTTTGTTTAATCATGAAATATTTGTTGAGTTTATGGCAGTTGTATGCAAAAAAAGGTATATATATTTAATAGCTTGTATAAATGTGGTCATTGAACGGTGCTAAACGATGACATTTCCTAACTCATCACATGGTTTATTGACATTACTGTTGAACAGCCTTAGGCATGAGAACCTGTAACACTCTAAACCTCTGTTCTAATTTTTTTTTTTTTTGTCATTGCCCTTGGTTTCCAAATGACGTAGGTTTGTTTCATAAATTGAATGCTATTGTTTTGACCTATAGATGGAATTATCTTGTTCTTTATGGCACTAAGAAATGAAAAGGTGTGCTTGATTGTAATATACCGGCTGACCGAATGATTGGTGAAGTGGAATTCAGGCTTCCAGAGCTCAAGAGGTGAGTGCATTTACAATTCACCAAGCTCATGTTCTCTCATCTCTGGTTTTGATGTAAATGGCCTGAGCTATATATAATATAATGAGTCATTGTTTGATATTCGTTTGAGCTATATAGTGCTAATTTTAACACCTGTGCACTCCTACCGGTGCCGATCTCTTCTGCGAAAAAGCTTTGTTGAAGTGTGCAGTGCGAAAAACTTTATTCGGTAAGAAACGCTCCTCGAGCAAGTCTCGTGCGGGCCAAGCAACAAAGCGTAAAAGTTGCGGAATAAAAGGGAACTTTGCTGCCGAAAATAAACATGAAATTGGAGCACGTCTGTGTGCGTGTTTTTATTACCTCCGCCCCCAAAGGTGGATGGAGGTTGTTTTCACCCCTGTCTGTTTGTCTGTCTGTCCGTTTGTGAACAAGATACCTGAAAAAGTTGTGGACGGATTCGGACGAAATTTGGCAGAGATGTAGCGTATGTGACAAGGACGAAATGATTAGATTTTGGTGAAGATCTGAATATGTATTCGGATATGATAATTATTTAATTTTTTAAGTGATGCTTCACCATTGGGAGATGGGGCCAAAAATGATGCATAGCAGGATATCTCAAAAAGTTATGGACGTATTTGGACGAAACTTGTTGAACAGGTTGGGTGTCTGACACGGACAAATAGATTCGATGTTGGTGAAGATCTGAATATGGATTCGGATATGAGAATTATTTAATTTTTTAAGTGATTCTTCACCATTGAGAGATAGGGCCAAAAACGATACATAGCAGGATATCTCAAAAAGTTGTGGATGGATTTGGACGAAACTTGGTGGACGGATTGTGTGTGTGACAAGGACGATTCGATTCGATTTTGGTGAAGACCTGAATATGTATTCGGATATGAGAATTATTTAATTTTTTAAGTGATTCTTCACCATTGAGAGAGGGCCAAAAACGATACATAGCCGGATATCTCAAAAAGTTATGGATGGATTTGGACGAAACTTGGTGGACCGGTTGGGTGTCTGACAAGAACGATTCGATTCGATTTTGGTGAAGATCTAAATATGTATTCGGATATGAGAATTATTTAATCATTTAAGTGATGCTTCACCATTGAGAGATAGGGCCAAAACGATACAAAGCAGGATATCTCAAAAAGTTATGGACGGATTTGGACGAAACTTGGACTGGTTGGGTGTCTGACACGGACAAACAGATTCGATGTTGGTGAAGATCTGAATATGGATTCGGATATGAGAATTATTTAATTTTTTAAGTGATTCTTCACCATTGAGAGAGGGCCAAAAACGATACATAGCCGGATATCTCAAAATGTTATGGATGGATTTGGACGAAACTTGGTGGACCGGTTGGGTGTCTGACAAGAACGATTCGATTCGATTTTGGTGAAGATCTAAATTTGTATTCGGATATGAGAATTATTTAATCATTTAAGTGATGCTTCACCATTGAGAGATCGGGCCAAAAACGATACATAGCAGGATATCTCAAAAAGTTATGGACGGATTTGGACGAAACTTGTTGGACTGGTTGGGTGTCTGACACGGACAAACAGATTCGATTTTGGTGAAGATCTGAACATGGATTCGGATATGAGAATTATTTAAATTTTTAAGTGATTCTTCACCATTGAGAGAGGGCCAAAAACGATACATAGGAGGATATCTCAAAAAGCTATGGATGGATTTGGACGAAACTTGGTGGACAGGTTGGGTGTCTGACACGGACAAACAGATTCGATTTTGGTGAAGATCCGGATCCAGCTAGTATTTCTAAAGTGATTCTTCGCCATTGAGTGATATGGCTAACCAGGTGGAGGTATGTATGCTCTCTAATGAGTGCCGTTCTTGTTATTGTGTTTTTGACCCCCACCCACTCCTTACCCTCCCTTCTTCACCAGGCTTCCCTCCCCCCTCCCCCCTCCCCCCTCATCGCTTCCCGCCAAAGTCTGTTCAAAACTGGGATGGCGTGACTGCTTCCACATGCGGCGTTTGTGTTTAATAAATTTGTCTGGATGGACGGAAAAATATCAGTTATAAGGAGAATGAAGGACAAAGCATGTACTGTACGTGTTGGAGAGCCGCCAATGTCTCAAATGTATTCGGAAAGGTAAGTAAACCCGAACTGGAGCCATGTCTAACTGTGTCTGGAAAGAGAAGAAGCCGAATCGAATACTGTGGAAAATGCGCAATGCTTACCGACGTATATGATGTGTGCAACACCGTATATGTATATGATGTGTGCAACACCGTATACGTATATGATGTGTGCAACACCGTATACGTATATGATGTGTGCAACACCGTATACGTATATGATGTGTGCAACACCGTATACGTATATGATGTGTGCAACACCGTATACGTATATGATGTGTGCAACACCGTATACGTATATGATGTGTGCAACACCGAATACGTATATGATGTGTGCAACACCGTATACGTATATGATGTGTGCAACACCGTATACGTATATGATGTGTGCAACACCGTATACGTATATGATCTGTGCAACACCGTATACGTATATGATGTGTGCAACGTGGTGGTTGTGGATGAAGGAAATTGCGGGAGGAAGAAGAACACCTCTATATAGTACTCAAAAACGCATATTCCCTTTGAAAATCACCACACGCAATGGAGGCCTAT
Organism: Myxine glutinosa; assembly: GCF_964187855.1. Taxonomy (NCBI): domain Eukaryota; kingdom Metazoa; phylum Chordata; class Myxini; order Myxiniformes; family Myxinidae; genus Myxine; species Myxine glutinosa. The sequence continues at coordinate 187,696,496 of NC_136263.1, read as the reverse complement.
CTGGAACATTTAATGAAGAAATAACTACCTGGGAACCTATCGTACATGCTTGGAAGTTCACTCACCTAGTGGGAGGGGGGTTGGTACTTGGATGGGAGACCGCCTGGGAACACCGGTTGTTTTGGGGCTTTTCTTCTCCTGCAGAGAGTCTTGTATTGATTATCTAATGTTTGTGATGAGTTTTGTTTTTATTATGTTTTTGATTATCCCTGATTAATTATGTGATTATTCCCCCTTTCTTTCCCCCCTCCACTCCCTCTGCTCTCACTCTGCCCCCCTCCACCCCCCATGCTCCCTCCGCCCCTCTCAATATTCCCGTGACTGAGCGACACTTTGCTCGTGATGTTATATTACAGAAGACCATGACATAACGATCCAAAGAACAATGCAATCTTTGTTTTTAACCGAATGCGGTCCCCATGATAACAATGCTGCAGCGTCACAAAGACCAAAATTTGGGGGATGACTTGGTTAGGTGACAAGAAGCCGATTCGATTTTGGTTCAGGTCCGATACAAAAGGTAAACTGTTGAGCCTGGCGGAGGTATCTCTCTGCCGAGTGCCGTTCTAGTTACTGCTGTAGTCAAAGTTGGCACTGTTGAGCCCAGCCCATTTCCCCCCACCTGGGTTAAAAAAAACCCACTTTAATAAACCCAGTATTTTCCCAGTAAAGTGTTTTTTTTCCAAAATCCCCATTCCTATATTTTTTTCAACCTTTTTTTTTTTTTTTTTGTATACAGGATCGAGGCTCGTGAAAGAGCTAACATTTATTACACAAAAAATCAGACACACAAAGTATATAATGAGGAGAGCGGAAGACGAGACAACCCTTGGAGGGGATAACAAGGTTTCACAATGATCAAATACTAGGATGGGAGGGTCATCTGCTAAATCCGACTGAAAAACGGCTGCTCAAGAAGGACACGGAAGGAGCACACAAAATTATATATAGCAATACCTCTGGAAGCAACATAACTAGAACAATGCGACTGTGTCGCCAATATGCCTCCGCAAAGTCCCACAACGGGTAGATGTCCTCATTCATTGTCTTAAATATCAACAAGTTTGATTTAAATCCCTTCAGCTGTTTTCAAGTATCACATTTTCACCACCAAATGACAGGTTTCACATCGATCGGTGAAGCAGTTTCAGAGAAGGGAATTTTTTTAATATTGGCTTTCAAGCTAATGTCTGCCGTACCACATGACATATGACCTTTAAAATGTACACTCTGTATAGTGTATATGCATGGGAAGGGGATCACGTTTGTGAAGCTTCGTGTTGATCGGATAAGGTTCGTTTTTCTATCCAAGATGGCTGCCAAACCACGTGACCAACATCATCATCATTTTCAAACTATATGCAACTGTGGTGTTAGATGATATTTGTAAAATTTCGCATCAATAGGGTAAGCGGTTTCATAGATATAATTATTTCCTTCATTCCAATATGACTGCCACACCATGTGACCAATGATGTTTTTGTGATCACTTTCAATCGCCATGCCTAGTCAATGACACGTAAAGTTTCGAGTCAATCGATTTGGTGGTTTGGAAGAAGATGTTTTTTTAAAGGTTTTAGGTTAAATCAAATATGGCTGCCAAACCATGTTTGATCTGAGGGATGAGGAATGGAGCGGCAGAGAGTGGAGTCATCAGCAAAGAGAGAGAGAATTTTCAAGAGTGTGAGAGAAGTAGATAGAAAATGGTGATTCTGGGTCACAGCTAATTATTTAAATTTTTTTTTCCCAAAACGCGAATTATTTAATTTTTTTTTCAAATTTTTCATAATTTTCGGTTTCGGTTTGGCGAATGTGTTGGTTTGGCGGATGCGTTGGTTTGGCAGATGTGTTGGTTTGGTGGATGTGTTAGTTTGGCGAATGTGTTGGTTTGGCGGATGCGTTGGTTTGGCAGATGTGTTGGTTTGGTGGATGTGTTGGTTTGGCGGATGCGTTGGTTTGGCGGATGCGTTGGTTTGGCGCATGCGTTGGTTTGGCGGATGCGTTGGTTTGGCGGATGCGTTTGTTTGGCGCATGAGTTTGTTTGGCGGATGCGTTGGTTTGGGGGATGCGTTGGTTTGGCGCATGCGTTTGTTTGGCGGATGCGTTGGTTTGACGGATGCGTTGGTTTGGCGGATGCGTTGGTTTGGCGGATGCGTTTGTTTGGCGGATGCGTTGGTTTGGCGGATGCGTTTGTTTGGCCGATGCATTGGTTTGGCGCATGCGTTTGTTTGGCGGATGCGTTGGTTTGGGGGATGCGTTGGTTTGGCGCATGCGTTTGTTTGGCGGATGCGTTGGTTTGACGGATGCGTTTGTTTGGCACATGCGTTGGTTTGGCGGATGCGTTTGTTTGGCGCATGCGTTGGTTTGGCGGATGCGTTGGTTTGGCGCATGCGTTTGTTTGGCGGATGCGTTGGTTTGGTGCATGCGTTTGTTTGGTGGATGCGTTTGTTTGGCGGATGCGTTGGTTTGGCGGATGCGTTAGTTTGGCGAATGCGTTGGTTTGGCGGATGCGTTGTTTTGGTGGATGTGTTGGTTTGGTGCATGTTAGTTTGGCGGATGTGTTGGTTTGGTGGATGTGTTGGTTTGGTGCATGTGTTAGTTTGGCGGATGTGTTGGTTTGGTGGATGTATTGCTTTGATGGATGTGTTGGTTTGGCGAATGTGTTGGTTTGGCGGATGCGTTGGTTTGGTGGATGTGTTAGTTTGGCGAATGTGTTGGTTTGGCGGATGCGTTGGTTTGGCAGATGTGTTGGTTTGGCAAATGTGTTGGTTTGGCGGATGTGTTGGTTTGGTGGTTGTGTTGGTTTGGCGGATGCGTTGGTTTGGCGGATGTGTTGGTTTGGTGGATGTGTTGGTTTGGCGGATGCATTGGTTTGGCGCATGCGTTTGTTTGGCGGATGCGTTGGTTTGGGGGATGCGTTGGTTTGGCGCATGCGTTTGTTTGGCGGATGCGTTGGTTTGACGGATGCGTTGGTTTGACGGATGCGTTTGTTTGGCACATGCGTTGGTTTGGCGGATGCGTTTGTTTGGCGCATGCGTTGGTTTGGCGGATGCGTTGGTTTGGCGGATGCGTTGGTTTGGCGCATGCGTTTGTTTGGCGGATGCGTTGGTTTGGCGGATGCGTTTGTTTGGCGGATGCGTTGGTTTGGCGGATGCGTTGGTTTGGCGGATGCGTTGGTTTGGCGGATGCGTTGTTTTGGTGGATGCGTTGGTTTGGTGCATGTGTTAGTTTGGCGGATGTGTTGGTTTGGTGGATGTGTTGGTTTGGTGCATGTGTTAGTTTGGCGGATGTGTTGGTTTGGTGGATGTATTGCTTTGATGGATGTGTTGGTTTGGCAAATGTGTTGGTTTGGCGGATGCGTTGGTTTGGCAGATGTGTTGGTTTGGTGGATGTGTTAGTTTGGCGAATGTGTTGGTTTGGCGGATGCGTTGGTTTGGCAGATGTGTTGGTTTGGCGAATGTGTTGGTTTGGCGGATGTGTTGGTTTGGTGGATGTGTTGGTTTGGCGGATGCGTTGGTGTGGCGGATGCGTTGGTTTGGCGGATGCGTTGGTTTGGCGCATGCGTTGGTTTGGGGGATGCGTTGGTTTGGCGGATGCGTTGATTTGGCGCATGCGTTTGTTTGGCGCATGCGTTGGTTTGGCGGATGCGTTGGTTTGGCGGATGCGTTGGTTTGGCGGATGCATTGGTTTGGCGGATGCGTTAGTTTGGCGCATGCGTTGGTTTGGCGGATGCGTTTGTTTGGCGGATGCGTTGGTTTGGCGCATGCGTTTGTTTGGCGGATGCGTTGGTTTGGGGGATGCGTTGGTTTGGCGCATGCGTTTGTTTGGCAGATGCGTTGGTTTGACGGATGCGTTGGTTTGGCGGATGCGTTGGTTTGGCGCATGCGTTTGTTTGGCGGATGCGTTGGTTTGGCTGATGCATTTGTTTGGCGGATGCATTGGTTTGGCGCATGCGTTTGTTTGGCGGATGCGTTGGTTTGGGGGACGCGTTGGTTTGGCGCATGCGTTTGTTTGGCGGATGCGTTGGTTTGGCGGATGCGTTGGTTTGGCGGATGCGTTTGTTTGGCGCATGCGTTGGTTTGGCGGATGCGTTGGTTTGGCGGATGCGTTGGTTTGGCGCATGCGTTTCTTTGGCGGATGCGTTGGTTTGGCGGATGCGTTGGTTTGGTGGATGCGTTGTTTTGGTGGATGCGTTGGTTTGGTGCATGTGTTAGTTTGGCGGATGTGTTGGTTTGGCGCATGCGTTTGTTTGGCGGATGCGTTGGTTTGGGGGATGCGTTGGTTTGGCGCATGCGTTTGTTTGGCAGATGCGTTGGTTTGACGGATGCGTTGGTTTGGCGGATGCGTTGGTTTGGCGCATGCGTTTGTTTGGCGGATGCGTTGGTTTGGCGGATGCATTTGTTTGGCGGATGCATTGGTTTGGCGCATGCGTTTGTTTGGCGGATGCGTTGGTTTGGGGGACGCGTTGGTTTGGCGCATGCGTTTGTTTGGCGGATGCGTTGGTTTGGCGGATGCGTTGGTTTGACGGATGCGTTGGTTTGGCGCATGCAATGGTTTGGCGGATGCGTTTGTTTGGCGCATGCGTTGGTTTGGCGGATGCGTTGGTTTGGCGGATGCGTTGGTTTGGCGCATGCGTTTGTTTGGCGGATGCGTTGGTTTGGCGGATGCGTTGGTTTGGCGGATGCGTTGGTTTGGCGGATGCGTTGGTTTGGGGGACGCGTTGGTTTGGCGCATGCGTTTGTTTGGCGGATGCGTTGGTTTGGGGGACGCGTTGGTTTGGCGCATGCGTTTGTTTGGCGGATGCGTTGGTTTGGCGGATGCGTTGGTTTGACGGATGCGTTGGTTTGGCGCATGCAATGGTTTGGCGGATGCGTTTGTTTGGCGCATGCGTTGGTTTGGCGGATGCGTTGGTTTGGCGGATGCGTTGGTTTGGCGCATGCGTTTGTTTGGCGGATGCGTTGGTTTGGCGGATGCGTTGGTTTGGCGGATGCGTTGGTTTGGTGGATGCGTTGTTTTGGTGGATGCGTTGGTTTGGTGCATGTGTTAGTTTGGCGGATGTGTTGGTTTGGTGCATGTGTTAGTTTGGCGGATGTGTTGGTTTGGTGGATGTGTTGCTTTGATGGATGTGTTGGTTTGGCGGATGTGTTGGTTTGGTGGATGTGTTGGTTTGGTGGATGTGTTGGTTTGGTGAATGCGGTTTTTTTTTTGTTTGTTTTTGTATACTGAATCGAGGCTTGTGAAAGAGCTCACATTTACTTCACAAACAAATCAACCAGACAAACAAAATATATAAAAAGAGGGAGCGGAAGACAAGATGGGGGAGAGAAGGGGAAGCACACAAACACAACATTTGAGAGCAGGGAGATGTGTGGGAGGGAGAGGGCTTGGGTGGAGGAGGCATGGGAAGGGGGGGGGGGGGGGTGGGAGAAGTATAAAACACAAGGACACCAAGGACTTCCAGGACAGAAGTTGGTATTTCAAAAAAGTGGAATTGGGGTGAAATTAGCGGGGATAGAAAAGATCAAGGTTTTGGATGGGGGAAGATAAGACATGGTGGTGAACAGCTGTTTTAAAGACCTGGAGGGTGGAGTGGGATTGAAGAGAGTGAGGGAGTTTGTTCCAGAGGCAGGAGAAAAGAGGAATGAAGGAGTGAAGGTGAGCAGAGAGTCTTGATTTTGGGAGTTTAACCATAAGAGGGTTGCAGGCAGATCTTGTGCGACCTGTAGGAATATTTGCGGGACAGAGCCCAGAGAGAGCTGGGGGGGGGGGGGGGGGGGCAAGGCCAGAGAGGAGTCGGTAGAAGACGGAAGACCACCAACCTGCCTGCGGTGAGTGAGTGAGAGCCCCTTGGAGTTAGCTTCATCGCGGGAGATTCCAATGATTCTGAATGCTTTGGTTTCAACAGCGTGAAGACGAGCTAGGTGTGAGGCAGGAGCACCAGCCCAAAGGGGAGAGCAGTATTCCATTGAGCTGCGGATGAAAGCCTTGTATGTGGTGAGGAGCTCAGGTGTGCCAAGGAAGGACTTCGCACGACGGAGGATGCCCAGTCGGCGACTGGCTTTGGAGGCCAGATTTGAAATGTGGTTTTCCCAGGAAAGATCATGGCAGATAGTGAGACCCAAAAGCTTGAGTGACAGAACTTCTTGGAGAGGATTATTCAGAAAGTGGATGGGAGGGTTGTCCAGTCGGTCTTTTCGGAGAGACATCGTAAGAGTGTGAGATTTGTCAGGATTGAAAGACATGTTCCACTTGTTTGCCCAGTCTGTGATTTTGTCCAGGTCTGCAGAGAGTGAGGAGGCTGCAGACTGCCGATCTGAGGGATGAAGAATGGAGCGACAGAGAGTAGAGTCATCAGCAAAGAGATAGAGAGGATTTTCAAGAGAGTCAGAGATTTCATTGATGAAGACCAGAAAAAGCACAGGGCCCAGAACACTGCCTTGGGGAACTCCAGCCTGAACAGGAAGAGGAGATGAGAGAAACGCTTTCAGGGCCACACATTGACTACGACTAGAGAGGAAGTCCACCAGCCATGCGTGGAGATTTCCATGGATACCAAAAGAGGAGAGTTTGGTGAGCAGAGCGGGGTGCCAGATCGTATCGAAGGCACGTGATATGTCAAGGCAAACAGAATTGAGGCATTCAGCTTTTTCACAAGCGGAGTCAGCTGTGTGGCCGTTTGAGGTAAGGGAGGAGATGGAGGGGGAGCAAACACCTGAAACTGATTTGACCAGACGCCACCAGGATTTGGAAGAGGGAGACAGGTTTGAGAGTTCAGTCTTGAGAGAGGAGAGATATTGTTTCCTGGCTCTCCTGAGGGTGGACACACACTTGTTTCGGGCTTTCTGAAAGGAAATGAGATTTCCTTCCATTGGATTTGCTTTCCCGGAGGCGAAGGCAAGTTGTTTCTGGGCAACTGCCTCACCACAAGATTCCGTGAACCATGGACGGGAGGAAGGGTATGACAACTGAAGACAAGACGGGATAAATCTGTGCATGAGAGAGAGCAATTTACTTTGGAAGAATTCCCAGGATGAGTTGATGTCAGAGGCAGTAGAGATGGGAGACCAGTCCAGATGATTGATGGCTGCTTGAAGACCGTGCCAGTTGGCCTGAGTGAAATGCCAGATTTGTCGACGCTGAGGAGGCTCTGAGAATGGTCAGGGAGATGTCCACTTTAACAAGCACATGATCAGATGAGCCGATTGGAGCAGAAGAAGAGCAGCAGATATTTTCAGGGAAGTTAGTCATAACCAAGTCCAGAATAGAAGATGCTCCGTTGATGCTTCTTGGAGAGGATTATTCAGAAAGTGGATGGGAGGGTTGTCCAGTCGGTCTTTTCGGAGAGACATTGTAAGAGTGTGAGATTTGTCAGGATTGAAAGACATGTTCCACTTGTTTGCCCAGTCTGTGATTTTGTCCAGGTCTGCAGAGAGTGAGGAGGCTGCAGACTGCCGATCTGAGGGATGAAGAATGGAGCGACAGAGAGTAGAGTCATCAGCAAAGAGATAGAGCAATTTACACAGATTGTGTCAGTCCCAGTGAGTCGCAGAAGTCCTTTGCTGAGGAGCCATGGCTGGTGTCGGGGTTCATTGTCCGCTGTTCAATAATAACTTCGGACAAACGCCTTGAGAATATGAGCCGTCTTTATTACGGAGCCGTTACAACACGTGCGGGAGATTAGGAGGGCACGAAACTGGCCGTCCTTTCTCGAAATATATTTCCCAGTGAGCTTCCTTTTTTAGCAGGCAAGAACAATATTGTAAGTGTTTCGCTCCAAGAGTTATGCCACGCACCCACAGTTTCACACATACAATCTTGAAGGTCAGATTCCAACACGGAACGGCCTGTTCTCCTGAAAAACCCACAATGTGTTTTAAAATCTTCAGATAAGCAGAGAGAAACACAGACCAGCTTTGTGGTCAGAACAACAAATGCAAGAGAAAAATAGATCACAGAGCGTGACATATGCATCTTTAGCAGACTAATGAGAAAAGGTTTGATAGAGAAAAAAAGGTACCCACACCCAGCCAACTGGCATGGTGACAATTGAAATCACCACATATGAGGAAGAGAGTTGGGATGAGTAGACAGAAGTTGGTCCATATTATCATACAGCGAGATGTAGATGGAGTCATCACTGTTTGGTGGACGGTACAACACTCATATAAACAAGAGGTGGGAGCGAAGGGGAAGCCGTAGCCAGAGGTATTCCTGGGGGTGAGGAGGAGAGAGTGCAGTGCAGGGCGAGTGAGGAAGAGAGTTTTTGATAAAGATAGCAACCCCACCTCCAGGACGAGGCTCAGGTCTATCATACCGGAGGAGGGAGTAACCCGGAAGATATATTAAGGAATTGGACATCTTGAAGGAGGAAAGTTTCTGTTAAGCAGATCAAGTCTGGTTTGTCAGAAGCAACCTGTATGGAGAGATAAGTCAAGTTTGAGTGAAGGCCCCAGATATTTGAGGTCCATACCGTTAATGAAGAGGAAGGGGGAGCATCAGATACAGAACAGGGGGGTGGGGGGGGGGGTGGAGGGGTAGGGTAAGATGTGGAAGAGGAGGAAGAGGTAGGGAGAGCTGTTGAAAGTGTGTCAGAGATTTCAGAATAGCTAGAAGAAAGGGAGGATGTGGTGGACAAAAGGTTTGATGGTGATTGGGTGAGGCACAGTGAGGTGTTATTTGAGGGGGGGGGGCAGAGCGAGGAAGAAGGTTGGGGGAGATGGAGGTGAGAGTTGGAAGGGGGAAGAAGCGGGGCTGGATGCTTTGAGGAGGAGGGGTGAGAGGGGGGAAATGGAGGAAAAAAAATGAGGGTGGGGATATTATAAGGGGAGGGGTGAAGGGGGAGTTTATAAGGGGAGGGGTTAGGGGGGAGTTTAGGAGGGAAGGGGCAAGGGGGGGATTTGAAAGGGATGGGAGATGCGGGAGATTTGGAGGGGATGGCACACATCACTGGCTACCTTTGTCCATCGTACCGCTGATATCTCATGAGCTATCATAGCCTCACGCCTTTGTTCTGGTTGGTTCTCTTGACATGCCTTACATGTTCTGATAACTCTATCAATGTCCAGATATAAGCTTTGCCAGTAAACACATTCGCGTGCTAGACATTTTGTCTTTTCGACCCACGTGCGCCTCATGGAGCTGGTTGAGGATATCCTTACGTAGCTGCTCTGGAATTAGTACCTGTCGACCTTTGAATAGAACCCGTCGCAAATACCAATTTCATCACGGTATGGCCAGTACGGACGTAGGTCCACAGGCAGCTCTGTAATCCTAGCAGGCCACTCTCGATGAACAACCTGCTGCAATGCTCGAAAGGTTCTATCAGCCTTTCCACACTCTGAGTCGGTCCTGTTTCTTTGAGCTGAAATCAATGAGGTCAAAGCGATGATGATCATCCACATCATCAAGCTCAATACCATCTACACGTGTGTCCAACTGCAGTTCCTGATTGTTCTCTGGGTTTGGTAGCCTCGACAGTGTGTCTGATAGCATCATCTCACGGCCGGCCTTATACTCCAGATCAAAATCATAGCCTTGGATTTTCACAAGAAGGCGCTGGAGCCATGGAGGGGCACTTGTAAGTGGTTTGATGATGATCATGACCAGTGGTTTGTGGTCTGTGTATACCATGAAGTGTTTCCCAAACACGTAAGTATGGAACTTCTGTATGCTAGCAACAAGAGCCAGGGTTTCTCGTTCAATGTTTGAATTTGCAGATTGAGTGGGTGTCGGAGTTCGTGATGCAAAATCTACAGGCTAGTCATCCTGCAAAAGGCATGCACCAAGTCCCTTCTGTGATGCATCCACTTCCAAAACGGTCTCCTTGTCATGATGACAGTATGTCAGACAGGCGTCTGCATCAACACTCAGTTTCAGTTGCTCAAATGCAAACTGATGGTCTTCCTGCCACAGGAATGGCACTCCATTCTTCAGTAAATCTCGGAGGTGTGCCACCTTATCCGCAAAGTGGGGAATATGTGTTGCCAGATAATTCATCAGTCCAACGAATCGGCTCAAGTCTTCCTTATCCTGCGGTGATCTTCTGGATGTCGCAGAACTTCCCAGGATCAGGGGAGATTCCTTGTTTGCTGTAGATCGAGCCGAAGTAGTTGATACGGTCGGTCTTGATGATACATTTCAAAGAGTTGAAAACCAGACCCTCTCTTCGTGCTACTTTCATCAGGTTCAGAAGATTGCGATCATGCTCCGCTTCGGTTTGTCCTGATACCGCCACATCATCGGAGATACCAATACAGCCTGGTGCTTGCTCGAGTATGCGGTCCATGGCTTGCTGGAACAAATCCTGGTTGAGACATAACCCAAAAGGCAATCTCTTGAAGCACCAGCGCTGAAAAGGTGTGCGGAATGTGGTCAAATCCTGGCTTTCCTCATCCAGATGCACAGCCCAATAGCCATCCTGGGCAACTAATTTTGAGAATATCGTGGCATTAGCAAATTCTAGGCTCAGCTCATCTATTGTCGGTATCTTATGTGGACACCTCTTCAGCCAAGAGTTCAGGTGTTTCGGATCGAGACATACTCTTAAGCTCCCATCTTTCTTTACACTATTACAGATGGAAGAGCACCAATCCGTATGATAGTGCACTTTCCTGATGATGACCTGTTTTTCCATTTTCATCAGTTCCTCCTTTAGCTTCCCTTTGATGTGAACACTATACTTCCTTGGTGCGTCAATCGATGCCTTTGCATCAGGCTTTAGATGAAGCCTCGCTTTTCCTTTAAAATGCCCAATGCAGTCAAACCTGTCTGGGAACAGCCTTTTCGAATCATCCAGGGAATTCACCTTGTTTGGCTGTTCCCTGTGGCACATTGGTTTCGGAATCCTTGATGCTGGAGGTGCAGCCTTCCGCAATGTCTTCCGTTGTCCAGCAATGGTGTTTATGGTGACGATATTGAGTCGTTCACATGCTGGTAGTCCAAGTACTGCAGGTCCAGGTACTTCAACCACATACAGTCACGTGAAAAACTAAGTACACCCCATGTAAAGTTTTGACTTTTTCAACATATTTCAACATACAGCTATTTGATCTTCATTTCAACAATATTGATAGATAAAGGTGATATACTATAACAAATATCATGAAACATTCACATTTTGTAGTCCATTGTATAATTTAAATAAACATAAATGCAAATTTCGCATGTGGAAAAAGTAAGTACACCCCTACATTTATCACTACTTCAAATACCTAAAATTAGAATCAGGTGCACCAGCTCAGGTGCAAATGATTAGAACATCGTCAGAGAGGATCTTGGAGGAACCTGTCTTATTTAAACCTCAAAGATTTAGTTTAGTTTGCTCTTTGTTGTTGAAGTGTGCGGCGTCACCATGCCAAGATCAAAAGAGCTCTCTGAGGCCTTCAGAAAGAAGGTTATAGATGCCTACGAGTCTGGGAAGGGATTTAAAAAGATCTCCAAACAATGTGAAATCAATCATTCGACTGTCAAGAAGATCATCTACAAGTGGAGAAGATTCCAAACAACTGCCAACTTGTTCAGGCAGGCCGCCCCAACAAGTTCAGCCCGAGAGCAGACCGCAAGATGCTGAAAGAAGTCTCTAAGAACCCCAGAATGTCATCACAGGACCGACAGGTAGCTCTTGCCACTCTTGATGTCAAAGTGCACGAGTCTACCATTAGAAAGAGGCTGCACAAATTTGATCGACATGGGAGGTGTGCCAGGACGAAACCTCTGCTGTCCAGAAAGAACATCAGGGCAAGACTAAAGTTTGGCAAAGAACAGCACTTCTGGAACAATGTGCTCTGGACAGATGAGTCAAAGGTAGAGCTATTTGGCCACAGTACCAGAAGACATGTTTGGCGAAAACCAAAGACAGCATTTGACCACAAGAACCTGATACCAACTGTAAAGCATGGTGGTGGAAATATTATGGTTTGGGGCAGCTTTGCTGCATCAGGGCCTGGGAAGCTCACCATCATATAATCCACTATTAATTCTTCATTGCACCAGAGGGTGCTTGAGGATAATGTGAGGCCATCTGTCGGAAGTTGAAGCTCAACCGAAGGTGGACCTTGCAACATGACAATGACCTGAAACATACCAGTAAATTCACCAAGGAATGGCTGAAAAGAAAGAAATGGAGGGTTCTGGAATGGCCAAGTCAAAGCCCGGATCTAAATCCCATCGAGATGTTGTGGGGGGATTTGAAACGAGCTGTGCATGTAAGAAACCCCTCGAACGTCGCACAGCTGAAAGAATTCTGCATGGAGGAGTGGGAAAAAATTTCTCCCAGTCGATGTCAGAGACTGGTAGACAGTAATAAGAAACACCTACTTGAGGTTGTTTCTGCCAAAGGGGGCAATGCCACCTGTTAGAGCCAAGGGTGTACTTACTTTTTCCACATGCGAAATTTGCATTTATGATTATTTAAATTATACAATTGACTACAAAATGTAAATCGTTCATGATATTTGTTATATTATATCACCTTTATCTATCAATATTGTTGAAATGAAGATCAAATAGCTGTATGTTGAAATATGTTGAAAAAGTCAAAACATTACATGGGGTGTACTTACTTTTCACGTGACTGTAGAACCTGTACTTGAACCAATCGGAGTCTTTATATCGACACAAGAGCTTGAGGATTCCGTGACACTTGATCTCACTGTGATTGTAAGCAGTGAGCTTGGTCCCACCAAGTGGAGTCAGTTTTGACATCCATTTGTTTCCATACATGTCCTTCACAATACGAGTTGGCAAAATATTCCCTGACGCACCTGTATCCACTTTCAACTGCAGTTTGTATACACCTTTCATGTCAGGGCATACAATGTGACATTGCCATGTCCAGGCAATACATTCAACAATGTGTACACTTCATCCCTCGTCTCCTTCATACACAGTGCGGATACTCTGATCACGTGAAATGGCTTGGTGTGTTCATATGTGTCAGTGTCACTTTCGTAACTGTCATCATCGCCTTCAGTAAAATACCCAGACACTTCATTCACCAAGTTCCCATTGTTGTTACTTCCCCGAAGCATACCTCTCAACTTGCTTCTGCTGACGCGACGGCCTCTTCCACCCATTGCAGGATGGCGGCTCCACTCGTATCCATCAGCATATCTCGTGCTTCGTTTGGGATTTTCACAACAACAACGGGACAACTTTGGTTGTCCCAGTTCACCACAATACTTACAATAATCATTGTGTGCTGGGCAGTTCCGTGGTGGATGTGATAGTCCACACTTTTTGCACTTTTGTCGATGTGTCATGGGATTCACAGACGATGTAGGCCCTTCCATCTTCTGGATGGCCTGCTTTCCGATTACCATTGCTTCGTACTTGCGTCCCTCGCATAAAACCAGGTCCATGTCGTACCCGACTTCCTGGTCGAGCAGATGCTTTTGAAAATCATCATGTGGGGTGCTCGCAACAATCGACTCAATAATCCGTTCCAAGAGTTCTGCTTCGGAGAAATTGCACAACTTTCCCTTCCGTCGGCATCGGTTGACGAAATCATCAATGGACTCTCCTTCTTGCTGCCGGAATCTCATCATTTCCAGCCGGTGAATCCGAAAGTTTACATGGATGTCCAACTGATCCTCGAATAATTTATAGAATTTATCCAGATCCTTTTTATTCTCCTCACTCAGAGTCGATGCATTGATCCACCACATTCCTTCGTCTGCCACAGCAATCTGAATCTTGATGGCCTGTCTGGTTTTAGCATCGATGCCCTTCGTCCGACAGAACCAAGTTCATTCGTTGCTTGAATAACTTGAAAGTCTTCGCCAGCTCCGAGCTGGACCAGTCCATTGTCGGGAACGTCGCCATGTTGAAAGAACACGGAACGTGCCGCCGCGGTAATCCGCCATGGTCCAAAGTCCAAATTCGGGAAAGAAAACAAGACCAAAAGTCAAACTGCTTGTTGATCTTCAAGATCCCGACACTGCTACCATTAGTGTGGTAGGAAGAAGGGGTCCCCAAGCACCTAGTTCATATATATTTTTAACTTACATTTTTGGAATCCTCAAGGTGTCCAGTAAACGAATTTTCATGTTCAAGACGAAATATTGCCCCATGGGGTCCGTTGGCTGCCATCTTTGCGGACATCTTAGATTTCCTATGAAAATCGATAATTGGCATAACTTTTGAACTCGACATCATACAGAGACAAATGACCCCATTTTATCGGCTAATTCTGGCTTGAATCGTTTGAGAGGGTTATTTTCATGATTTAAACAAGTTTAATACAATAAAACTCGAAAAGTATGGAAAACTCCAATAGGATTTACACACAGCATCTTGCATGGGGACCATATCTTCCTGCTAGACCTGTAAAGGTAAACACTCTACTCCAAGGATGATTTTGGTAAATTTTAAAGCTTGTAACCCAACAACATTCGTACTGTATGATCCAAACGCTTATTTATTAATGTAATCTCTTTTTTTCTCTCAGGGTGAAGGCCTTATTGTATAATTAGCTAGAACTGTGCCTTGGTGATGGTGATAATGAACTTAACAATTGTAGTGTAGTTATAGTGCGGTGGTGGATAATCATGCCAAAGTCACAGAAACGCAAGAATGATAATGGTGGTGGCTGGTGGGTCAGAGGAACTGCGGAAGCGTCCTCCTGTGAGCTGTATTTTACATGTGAGTGCCATTCCACATCTAGATTTTACACCGCTTAGTCACGTCAAGGGGTCTGCCACTGACAAGCTGGCTCAGCTACATGTTATTCGTGACAGACGACTCATGGAACCTCTTGATTCACCATATCGCATGGAGGATGCCTGTAATCACATCCCAGAGTCTTGCTGGTGCGGATTTAGAAACAATTGGCTATCATAGAGGCTGCTACCAAAACTTTACAAAAAAACAGGATCGCCTGAAGTGTAGTGCTATATCTACTGAAGCCGCAACATCACGCTCCCATCGTAAACTTCCATCATCCTCTGCCATGCAGCTGTTCCCTCCAGAATGTATCTTCTGTGGAAGGCTTGAACTGAAAGTGTCGGGAAAGGCTGAGCGATGCATCAATTTCGCAGTATTCAAGGACAAGGACGGAGCCTTGAAGGAGCCTTCGTGGAAACAGATTGAGCCTCGAGCCCTAGAACTAGGGCTACATAGTCTACATCGCATGGTGCAAGGCGAGGACCTGTTTGTGAGAGAGGCCAATTTCCACAACTCCTGTCGCAAGTCCTTCAACCTGAAGTACGTCAATCACCTGCGTGATACAGGCCAAACTAAGAACCGCACCATTGATACGGAGCAGCATCATAAGGCTGTGGCATATCTGAAGGCATTTACTGCTGTGCTTGATTTCATTGAAGACCAAGTGATTAGGCAGAACAAAGTTGTGCAGCTTGCAATGCTGCATCTTCTGTACATCCAAGAATTGGAAAGAAATGGCTTCCCCAATCCAGAGTACAGAAGTAATAAGCTGAAGGCCCGACTTGAGAACCATTATATTCATGAGGTGATCGCCTTTGCCAAGGTCAATCCAGGTGACAGAGGCTGCATCACCTACAACCTGGTCTACAGTGCCAGCATCTCCGTCGCAGATGCGGTGACCTGTGCATATAATCTGGGAACCAAAGACAAGTATGAGGATGTGGCCCTGCTTCTTCGAGCTATGATCCAGCAGGCGTTCAATGAGTCAAAATCACTTCCTTGGCCTCCTACAGCTGATGATCTTGGTCATGTCACCAGATTAGATGAGCTCCTTCCACCTGACCTTGTGAAGTTCCTGAACTTCGTCATCTCTGGTGATGCAGATGTGGAGAAGTGTGAGAAGACGAAGCGCATCGTGCTCTCTATAGGCCAGGTACGCCATAACTCTCCGCGTTCACATATGTCTAATTTTTTAAGCAATCGGTCTCAACCTTTTTAGTAATAGTTTTGTATTCTGCTAGTTGGTCTCGTACTATAATGCAAGTAACTTTCTTTACTGTTCCACAGGACATCTGCCATGCTGTAACTAAGGGAGAGTGGAAGCTGTCAAAACATATCCTCCTCTGCACTACCATACGGCACTTCTTTCGCAATAAAAAACTCACCACCATCTTCAGGAGGCTGGGTCACTGTGAGACCTATGACTTTGGCTTGTGTTATGGATTCGTCACTTCCGTTGTTGTGGTTCTCATCCACTGTAAACATTTTTGATTCCATGTACTATTATTGTTATCGTTTAAGTGAAATAGATATTACTGTTTTCAAAAGGTAAAAAAAGTTAATGTTTTAAAAAGAAACCAGAAACCGGATCGGGAACCGGACGAGGAAGAAGAAAAAGAGGGGAGGAAGAAGAGGCGGAGCGAGTGAGGTGGACAAGGAGCCAAGCTGCTTGGAGGTTTGGAGCAAACACTGGCGAACGGAGGTCACTAGCGAACTTTGGGGTTTCCTGGGAAAGGGATTCCTGCGACAGAGTTATCGCTGTGACAGATAAACCTGCGTGACAGGTTTTGCGGTTGATTCCGAAGAGAATCATTGGAATGCCTTTACGTCTCGAGAACGGACCGTTGGCCATTTTACCTCGCGCCTGATTTCGCATCGCTCCAGGTTTTTCCCCTTGCTTCAACCATTTCACCGCATCCAGACGTAACCTGGTGTGTGTGTGTAACGTGGAATTTGAGTGGGAATTTGCGGTTCGTCGATTGGGAGCCGTTGAACGTCCGTACCCTAAGGTGTGTTTTCCCAGTCGCCTCTTGAGGGTACCTTTGCCTATCTTTGGCAGTGTGACTGTCAACCGAGCGGGATTCTGGTCTCGATACATCGTTCTGACGATCACTGAAGCGTGGATCGACTTTGGTTTGAAGCTGGGACAGAGACATTGGGAATGTTATTTTCACTCACTTGGAGCACAGCGAGTTATATTGTACGAAACTGATGGTACCATCATAGGAATGATATATTGGTTGTACAATTGATTACTATTGTTATTGTACTGTTATTCTTGTGTGACCTTAATACAATACTTGTTTGTTGGTAACAATTGGGGTGGTTTCACCATTGATCTTTGACACACAGAATAACACATCGTTCTGCTGTGACTCCTCTCGAGGCTCGGAGGTACACCGTGACTGGGGTTTGGGGAGGAGCACGTAACACTTGGAACTTGAGATGGCGCTGGCCAAGGCTCTCGATGAGGTTTCCACCTCCATCACTCCCCAGATTATTTATGGCGAGGGCAATGATGTGTTCCATCTTGAGTGGGACAATATGAACAAAATAACCGAACATTCATGGCTCAAACGTGGTGAACAGCACGGGTGGGATCATGATACAAGAGGTGAAACCCAGGTTCGAGGCCACCATCCAAGATATGACGCTCTCTCTCTTCAAGTGGAGCAAGACGCGCTCCTTGAAGGTGGATATGCCCAAGACCCTGGCGCCTGTCAACATCTATAGGCGAGCCGGGCCCAAATTTCCTGAAGGAGCTGTGTTCACTCCACCTTCCGTAAACAGTGAAGTGTACTCAAAGTGCATCCAAGAGTATCATGTCTGGTCACTTGTGCGGGTGGTGGGGAGCAGTGGAGAGAAGCAACTTGTTCCAGGGCTTGGTGGCTTCATCTCAGCTACTGGTGCCAAGCCACCCCAAAAAGTCAACCATCGACTATTTCACCCCCATAAACCAGCCATTCACAGAGTACTCAGTCATCCAGAAGCTGTTGCAGCGGTCAGAGGATGCCACCGTGGATGTGGGTCAGGAGTATGTCCTCAACACCTTTGACTTCGGAGGCTGCATGAAGGCTCTGCCACTCATTTGGAAATTCCCAGATGAGTACAAGAAGCCCGTCATCACCCCAGGGGCATTCCACACCGGGATGAATTACATGGGTATGGTGACTGGTCACAAATGCAGGGGCTCAGGCTACTCTGAAATCCTCATTGAGGCTGGACTCTTCACCAGTGGCTGCCTGAATAGTGTGCTGAGTGGGAAGGCATACGCTAAAGCCCTGTTCTGTCTCAAAACAGTCAGTGAAGCCATGGAACGGTTGTTCATTGAGAGATTCACCGAGGAGGAGAAAGTTGAGGTCACTAACCCCGAGGCCCTGCTCAATCCCATCCAGACCTGCAGTCACGAGACCCTCGACCTTACTTTGCAGGACCCTTAGACTCTCACCATCCTTGAGAAGTATGTGGCCTATGAAGACAAGGTGCGCGCCGGCCACCTCGGCAAGACCGCTACATTCTGGCTCAGCATGATAGACCATACCCGTCTGATCCTAATCTTGCAGTATTCTGTGAAGACTAACAACTTGGCCCCCTTCCACAAGTGCAACCGGGATATGGCAGACCTATTCTTTGCTTACGATGGGCCAAACTCCTCCAGGTAAATGTCATTTCAGCCTAAAATGTGCATCTTAAAATTGGTATGGTGAGTAAACTAGTAGAAATGATTTCATTATCTGATTTGTAGTCGTGATGAAATAGTAACTTGCATCCTTTCTATCCCTCCACAGTCCACAGGTACTTGGTGTGGCTGGAGGTTTTCCTGACAAATATCAATCAGTCTCATGATGGAGCCAAGGAGCTGCTGAAGAAGGGTGGCATTGTGGTGGCACGGTCTCACATTCCTGGTGCTCTCAGCGCAGTGGACAAGATGATGGAGGAGATCTTCATGAAGTTGGCCAAGTCAGCAGGTACTGAAATACTATTACTACTTTGGTGTTTTAGATGAAAGTTAGTCTGAAAATATTTTCTATCACTCCATTATTTATCTCTCCAGGTGGATTCGTAGGGCTCTTCTCCATGTTCGGTGCCTACCAAAGACCGTATGACGTCAACCCGTGCTCAGTACTTTGAGAAGATGCTAGAGATGTGTGGCTTAATCGACGACCCGGACTGTCCGAAGGCTGGAAAACACCGTGAGCTGGAGAGAGCTGAGATGAAGAAGTCTGAGGAGGCAGTTCAGCGTACCATCTCTGCTATTCGCAACGTCACCAATCCTTTCTCCTTGGTCGACAAGGACCATCTCTACAGCCTGGCGTCTGGTGCTCCTGCTTCCCCGGAGGTGAAGGAGGTGGAGGAGGATGAAGAGGACGAAAGGGAGCAAGAGATTGATTATGAGGAGCTACTCAATGACGATAATTAGATATACAGTAGTGTGATGAAAAAATGACATTGCTTACCGCTTCTGAAGCTTGACCTGTCGTGCAAGATGAGAACATTAGTGGCATAGTTTCCTTCTCATTTTCATTTATTGAATTCATAGTGTTATATTATCTTATTTAACCCGAATTACTCACAATTAGTATCATTTCCAGTATTCCTGGACATCTTATAGTTTGGTATATTTGAAGTTAGACTTCTGGCAAGATTTTGAGTGTAAATTTTATTGATTTTTAGCATACTTTTCGAGTTTTATTGTATTAAACTTGTTTAAATCATGGAAATAACCCTCTCAAACGATTCCTCAAGCCAGAATTAGCCGGTAAAATGGGGTCATTTGTCTCTGTATGATGTCTAGTTCAAAAGTTATGCCAATTATCGATTTTCATCGGAAATCAAAGATGGCAGCCAACGGACCCCATGGGGCAATATTTCGTCTTGGGAACATGAAAATTCGTTTACGAGACACCTTGAGGATTCCAAAAATGTAAGTTTAAAATATATATCAACTACGTGCATGGGGACCCCTTCTTCCTACCACATTACATGTAGTAAGTTCTGGACTCTCCTTGAATCAAGTTGTTTATTAAAGACGACACCAAGCTCTCACAGAACAGACCGCCATCATGACGTGGAGCAAGCATTCAAGCAACCACAAAAGCCACGCCCCCAGACGTCACTCCGTAGTACGTAGTACCAATCACAACACTGATGACTCCATCTTTGCTTATTCAGGTTCCTTCTGTTGACTCCAATCACCAATGTCGTATTTGTTTTTCCGTTTCATTTACATGGAGACCGCCATGTTGTTGAGCGGTGCCAAGCACTCAGTTCCGTTGGAGTGCTTGATCGAGACGCTTAGCGAGCGATAGCAAGCTGCTTACTAACGGAACACACCCATGGCTGCGTTGTACAAATAAACAGTACTGGCACACAAGACGAGTCCGGAAAACCAATATTTGTGTAATAAAGCACAGCATCAATGGACGTTTGTCAGTCAACAAAACGCCGACAAATTAAATTGAGGGCCGTCTACTTATTATGTATGCAAATATGAAGGAAAATTTCACGCCTGTCAATGTCCGTCCTGTTTCCTGACACACCTTGGTGGACCTTACCTATTCCAGGACAACCTATACAAAGAGTCGACGAGCTATCGCCGGCATCCTGACGTAATTCCCAATTCTTGCCCCAATTAATTAGTTCGTCGAAGGTCAGACCGGGCGGTTCGTGAAAGACTTGGGGCAAACTCTCCCTGGCCGCAGCAAACCCTAAGTGGAAATAATATTAATACTAATAGTAATACTAATTGTGATCGTTAAAGTAGAAGAAGAAGAAGAAGACTAGGACTGACCTTACCAAGGTTTTTCTTCACTCTGCGCCGTCTGCGGTAAAAGACTCTCCTCCTGTATTTTTTAATACTCGTGAGGTACCCGCGCCACGCACGGGTAGGAGGCCATGAACAAACAGACAATGCAGAAACGGTGAATGCTAAAGCATGAAACCAATAAATTCCACATTCCTGGAGCACCTTCAGTCGCACGTCAGACATGGACAGCAAATTCGTGAAGGACTTCCATCAAAAACGTACCCGTTCGCAAACAAACGGGTACGTGTGTTCCATACCCAGTCAATGGCGAATCTGCATTTGGCGATCCGCGAATTCACGTTTGGAAACTAGAAACCGTCACGGCATTCCGTCATTCACTTGAACTCGATATCTGTAAGGTATCTCGACAGACTACGATCGATTGAAGCACACGTTTATTGACTCTGCCGATACAGGCCCGATTAACTGCAGCGCCATCCGAGCTGGGGCGTAGGGATACAATGCGGTCACGGTGTAGGGATACAACGGTGAATATTTGCAGCTTCATACATGACATCCTCCCCTTTAAGTCCAAAATTACCAAGAGCAATACGTGCTAGATTTCCAGAATTGACATTTCAAAAGCAACATTTCCAAAACATGTGAAAATATGTGTGCAAACGATTATGAGAATAATGAAAATACGTGAAAATAGAACATGTGTCAACGTGAAAATAGAACATGTGTCAACGTGAAAATAGAACATGTGTCAACGTGAAAATAGAACATGTGTCAACGTGAAAATAGAACATGTGTCAACGTGAAAATAGAACATGTGTCAACGTGAAAATAGAACATGTGTCAACGTGAAAATAGAACATGTGTCAACGTGAAAATAGAACGTGTATCAACATGAAAATAGAACATGTGTCAACGTGAAAATAGAACGTGTATCAACATGAAAATAGAACATGTGTCAACGTGAAAATAGAACGTGTGTCAACGTGAAAATAGAACATGTGTCAACGTGAAAATAGAACATGTGTCAACGTGAAAATAGAACGTGTATCAACATGAAAATAGAACATGTGTCAACGTGAAAATAGAACGTGTATCAACATGAAAATAGAACATGTGTCAACGTGAAAATAGAACGTGTGTCACCTTGAAAATAGAACGTGTGTCACCTTGAAAATAGAACATGTGTCAACGTTAAAATAGAACATGTGTCAACGTGAAAATAGAACGTGTGTCACCTTGAAAATAGAACGTGTGTCACCTTGAAAATAGAACGTGTGTCAACGTGAAAATAGAACATGTGTCAACATGAAAATAGAACGTGTGTCACCTTGAAAATAGAACGTGTGTCACCTTGAAAATAGAACGTGTGTCAACGTGAAAATAGAACATGTGTCAACGTGAAAATAGAACGTGTGTCACCTTGAAAATAGAACGTGTGTCACCTTGAAAATAGAACGTGTGTCAACGTTAAAATAGAACATGTGTCAACGTGAAAATAGAACGTGTGTCACCGTGAAAATAGAACGTGTGTCAACGTGAAAATAGAACGTGTGTCAACGTGAAAATAGAACGTGTGTCAACGTGAAAATAGAATGTGTGTCAACGTGAAAATAGAACATGCGTCAACGTGAAAATAGAACATGCGTCAACGTGAAAATAGAACAGGCGTCAACGTGAAAATAAAACGTGTCAACGTGAAAATAGAACGTGTGTCAATGTGAAAATAGAACATGCGTCAATGTGAAAATCGAACATGCGTCAACGTGAAAATAGAACATGCGTCAACGTGAAAATAGAACATGCGTCAACGTGAAAATAGAACATGCGTCAATGTGAAAATAGAACATGCGTCAACGTGAAAATAGAACATGCGTCAACGTGAAAATAGAACATGCGTCACCGTGAAAATAGAACGTGTGCCACCGTGAAAATAGAACGTGTGTCACCGTGAAAATAGAACGTGTGTCAACGTGAAAATAGAACATGCGTCAATGTGAAAATAGAACGTGTGTCACCGTGAAAATAGAACGTGTGTCAACGTGAAAATAGAACGTGTGTCACCGTGAAAATAGAACGTGTGTCACCGTGAAAATAGAACGTGTGTCAACGTGAAAATAGAACGTGTGTCACCGTGAAAATAGAACGTGTGTCACCGTGAAAATAGAACGTTTGTCAACGTGAAAATAGAACGTGTGTCAACGTGAAAATAGAACATGCGTCAACGTGAAAATAGAACAGGCGTCAACGTGAAAATAAAACATGTGTCAACGTGAAAATAGAACGTGTGTCAATGTGAAAATAGAACATGCGTCAATGTGAAAATAGAACATGCGTCAACGTGAAAATAGAACATGCGTCAACGTGAAAATAGAACATGCGTCAACGTGAAAATAGAACGTGCGTCAACGTGAAAATAGAACGTGCGTCAACGTGAAAATAGAACGTGTGTCAACGTGAAAATAGAACGTGTGTCAACGTGAAAATAGAACATGCGTCAACGTGAAAATAGAACGTGTGTCAACGTGAAAATAGAACGTGTGTCAACGTGAAAATATAACGTGTGTCAACGTGAAAATAGAACGTGTGTCAACGTGAAAATAGAACGTGTGTCACCGTGAAAATAGAACGTGTGTCACCGTGAAAATAGAACGTGTGTCAACGTGAAAATAGAACGTGTGTCAACGTGAAAATAGAACGTGTGTCAACGTGAAAATAGAACGTGTGTCAACGTGAAAATAGAACGTGTGTCACCGTGAAAATAGAACGTGTGTCAACGTGAAAATAGAACGTGTGTCAACGTGAAAATAGAACGTGTGTCAACGTGAAAATAGAACATGCGTCACCGTGAAAATAGAACGTGTGTCAACGTGAAAATAGAACATGCGTCAAAGTGAAAATAGAACGTGTGTCACCGTGAAAATAGAACGTGTGTCACCGTGAAAATAGAACGTGTGTCAACGTGAAAATAGAACGTGTGTCACCGTGAAAATAGAACGTGTGTCACCGTGAAAATAGAACGTGTGTCAACGTGAAAATAGAACGTGTGTCAACGTGAAAATACAACGTGTGTCAACGTGAAAATAGTACATGTGTCAACGTGAAAATAGAACGTGCGTCAACGTGAAAATAGAACGTGTGTCACCGTGAAAATAGAACGTGTGTCAACGTGAAAATAGAACGTGTGTCAACGTGAAACTAGAACGTGTGTCAACGTGAAAATAGAACGTGTGTCAACGTGAAAATAGAACGTGTGTCAACGTGAAAATAGAACATGCGTCAACGTGAAAATAGAACATGCGTCAACGTGAAAATAGAACATGCGTCAACGTGAAAATAGAACATGCGTCAACGTGAAAATAGAACATGCGTCAACGTGAAAATAGAACATGCGTCAACGTGAAAATAGAACATGCGTCAACGTGAAAATAGAACGTGCGTCAACGTGAAAATAGAACGTGTGTCAACGTGAAAATAGAACGTGTGTCAACGTGAAAATAGAACGTGTGTCAACGTGAAAATAGAACGTGTGTCAACGTGAAAATAGAACATATGTCAACGTGAAAATAGAACGTGTGTCATCGTGAAAATAGAACGTGTGTCAACGTGAAAATAGAACGTGTGTCAACGTGAAAATAGAACGTGTGTCAACGTGAAAATAGAACGTGTGTCAACGTGAAAATAGAACGTGTGTCAACGTGAAAATAGAACGTGTGTCAACGTGAAAATAGAACATATGTCAACGTGAAAATAGAACGTGTGTCATCGTGAAAATAGAACGTGTATCAACATGAAAATAGAACATGTGTCAACGTGAAAATAGAACGTGTGTCATCGTGAAAATAGAACGTGTATCAACATGAAAATAGAACATGTGTCAACGTGAAAATAGAACATATGTCAACGTGAAAATAGAACGTGTGTCATCGTGAAAATAGAACGTGTGTCAACGTGAAAATAGAACGTGTGTCAACGTGAAAATAGAACGTGTGTCAACGTGAAAATAGAACATATGTCAACGTGAAAATAGAACGTGTGTCATCGTGAAAATAGAACGTGTGTCAACGTGAAAATAGAACGTGTGTCAACGTGAAAATAGAACGTGTGTCAACGTGAAAATAGAACGTGTGTCAACGTGAAAATAGAACGTGTGTCAACGTGAAAATAGAACGTGTGTCAACGTGAAAATAGAACATATGTCAACGTGAAAATAGAACGTGTGTCATCGTGAAAATAGAACGTGTGTCAACGTGAAAATAGAACGTGTGTCAACGTGAAAATAGAACGTGTGTCAACGTGAAAATAGAACGTGTGTCAACGTGAAAATAGAACGTGTGTCAACGTGAAAATAGAACGTGTGTCAACGTGAAAATAGAACGTGTGTCAACGTGAAAATAGAACGTGTATCAACATGAAAATAGAACATGTGTCAACGTGAAAATAGAACGTGTGTCATCGTGAAAATAGAACATGTGTCAACGTGAAAATAGAACGTGTGTCAACGTGAAAATAGAACGTGTGTCAACGTGAAAATAGAACATATGTCAACGTGAAAATAGAACGTGTGTCATCGTGAAAATAGAACGTGTGTCAACGTGAAAATAGAACGTGTGTCAACGTGAAAATAGAACGTGTGTCAACGTGAAAATAGAACGTGTGTCAACGTGAAAATAGAACGTGTGTCAACGTGAAAATAGAACGTGTGTCAACGTGAAAATAGAACGTGTATCAACATGAAAATAGAACATGTGTCAACGTGAAAATAGAACGTGTGTCATCGTGAAAATAGAACGTGTATCAACATGAAAATAGAACATGTGTCAACGTGAAAATAGAACGTGTATCAACATGAAAATAGAACATGTGTCAACGTGAAAATAGAACGTGTGTCATCGTGAAAATAGAACGTGTATCAACGTGAAAATAGAACATGTGTCAACGTGAAAATAGAACGTGTATCAACATGAAAATAGAACATGTGTCAACGTGAAAATAGAACGTGTGTCATCGTGAAAATAGAACGTGTATCAACATGAAAATAGAACATGTGTCAACGTGAAAATAGAACGTGTATCAACATGAAAATAGAACGTGTCAACGTGAAAATAGAACGTGTGTCATCGTGAAAATAGAACGTGTATCAACATGAAAATAGAACATGTGTCAACGTGAAAATAGAACGTGTGTCAACGTGAAAATAGAACGTGTATCAACATGAAAATAGAACATGTGTCAACGTGAAAATAGAACGTGTGTCATCGTGAAAATAGAACGTGTATCAACATGAAAATAGAACATATGTCAACGTGAAAATAGAACGTGTGTCACCGTGAAAATAGAACGTGTGTCACCGTGAAAATAGAACGTGTGTCACCGTGAAAATAGAACGTGTATCAACATGAAAATAAAACATGTGTCAACGTGAAAATAAAACGTGTGTCACCGTGAAAATAGAACGTGTGTCACCGTGAAAATAGAACGTGTGTCAACGTGAAAATAGAACGTGTGTCACCTTGAAAATAGAACGTGTGTGAACGTGAAAATAGAACGTGTGTCAACGTGAAAATAGAACGTGTGTCACCTTGAAAATAGAACGTGTGTCAAGGTGAAAATAGAACGTGTGTCACCTTGAAAATAGAACGTGTGTGAACGTGAAAATAGAACGTGTGTCAACGTGAAAATAGAACGTGTGTCAACGTGAAAATAGAACGTGTGTCAACGTGAAAATAGAACGTGTGTCAACGTGAAAATAGAACGTGTGTCAACGTGAAAATAGAACGTGTGTCAACGTGAAAATAGAACGTGTGTCAACGTGAAAATAGAACGTGTGTCAACGTGAAAATAGAACATGCGTCAACGTGAAAATAAAACGTGTGTCAACGTGAAAATAGAACATGCGTCAACGTGAAAATAGAACATGCGTCAACGTGAAAATAAAACGTGTGTCAACGTGAAAATAGAACGTGTGTCAACGTGAAAATAGAACATGCGTCAACGTGAAAATAGAACATGCGTCAATGTGAAAATAGAACATGCGTCAACGTGAAAATAGAACGTGTGTCAACGTGAAAATAGAACATGCGTCAACGTGAAAATAGAACATGTGTCACCGTGAAAATAGAACGTGTGTCAACGTGAAAATAGAACGTGTGTCAACGTGAAAATAGAACATGTGTCAACGTGAAAATAGAACGTGTGTCACCGTGAAAATAGAACGTGTGTCAACGTGAAAATAGAACGTGTGTCAACGTGAAAATAGAACGTGTGTCAACGTGAAAATAGAACGTGTGTCAACGTGAAAATAGAACGTGTGTCAACGTGAAAATAGAACATGCGTCAACGTGAAAATAGAACATGCGTCAACGTGAAAATAAAACGTGTGTCAACGTGAAAATAGAACGTGTGTCAACGTGAAAATAGAACATGCGTCAATGTGAAAATAGAACATGCGTCAACGTGAAAATAGAACATGCGTCAACGTGAAAATAGAACGTGTGTCACCTTGAAAATAGAACGTGTGTCAACGTGAAAATAGAACGTGTGTCACCGTGAAAATAGAACGTGTATCAACATGAAAATAGAACATGTGTCAACGTGAAAATAGAACGTGTGTCACCTTGAAAATAGAACGTGTGTCAACGTGAAAATAGAACGTGTGTCAACGTGAAAATAGAACGTGTGTCAACGTGAAAATAGAACGTGTGTCAACGTGAAAATAGAACGTGTGTCAACGTGAAAATAGAACGTGTGTCAACGTGAAAATAGAACGTGTGTCAACGTGAAAATAGAACGTGTGTCAACGTGAAAATAGAACGTGTGTCAACGTGAAAATAGAACGTGTGTCACCGTGAAAATAGAACGTGTGTCAACGTGAAAATAGAACGTGTGTCAACGTGAAAATAGAACGTGTGTCAACGTGAAAATAGAACGTGCGTCAACGTGAAAATAGAACATGCGTCAACGTGAAAATAGAACATGCGTCAACGTGAAAATAAAACGTGTGTCAACGTGAAAATAGAACGTGTGTCAACGTGAAAATAGAACATGCGTCAACGTGAAAATAGAACATGCGTCAACGTGAAAATAGAACATGCGTCAACGTGAAAATAGAACATGCGTCAACGTGAAAATAGAACATGCGTCAACGTGAAAATAGAACGTGCGTCAACGTGAAAATAGAACGTGTGTCAACGTGAAAATAGAACGTGTGTCAACGTGAAAATAGAACGTGTGTCAATGTGAAAATAGAACGTGTGTCAACGTGAAAATAGAACATGTGTCAACGTGAAAATAGAACGTGTGTCACCGTGAAAATAGAACGTGTGTCAACGTGAAAATAGAACATGCGTCAACATGAAAATAGAACATGTGTCAACATGAAAATAGAACATGTGTCAACGTGAAAATAGAACATGTGTCAACATGAAAATAGAACATGTGTCAACATGAAAAAAACATGTTCAAAGATTCAACCGGTTGGGTGCTTTTCTCTCACGCATCGAGCGTCGCGGTGTACCAGTGGATACAGAGTCCGAGGTGATCCCTTTGGGTGGCGGTATACCAGTGGATACAGAGTCCGAGGTGATCCCTTTGGATGGCGGTGTACCAGTGGATACAGAGTCCGAGGTGATTCCTTTGGGTCGCGGTGTACCAGTGGATACAGAGTCCGAGGTGATTCCTTTGGGTCGCGGTGTACCAGTGGATACAGAGTCCGAGGTGATTCCTTTGGGTCGCGGTGTACCAGTGGATACAGAGTCCGAGGTGATCCCTTTGGGTGGCGGTGTACCAGTGGATACAGAGTCCGAGGTGATCCCTTTGGGTCTCCATGAAGGGTGTCGCGTTCGCAGAGGTTTTCGGGGCATCCGAGCCGGCTGGAGCGGCCACGATGATCTCCGGCAGTGGCGGGTCGAACTGTTGTCCTGACTGTGACGATGCTGCAGGCTCCATCGACTGACAGTGACGGTAGGTTATGTGGTCCTGATGTCGACGAATTTCGCGGCCGTCCTGCAGGCGAATCACGCAGGACAGTGGACCTGGCTTCTCGAAGATGTCCCCCGGTAGCCACGTCGCACCTGCACCAAAATTTCGGGCAAACACTGGATCTCCAATGTTGATACAGTGACTGTTGGACGACTTATCGTGCACCAACTTTTGATTAAGCTGGCTCTAATAAACATTTGATGATATGTCTGGTTTGAGATTGTCAAGTGTCGATCTCAAGTGTCATTTCATCAATAACTCAGATGGAGCTGCACCGGTTGTTGATTGTGGCGTGATGCGGTATTTGAACAGGAGACGAGACAGCTTTGTTTCCAGGGTTCCCTCCTGAAGTTTCTGCAATCCGGATTTGATGATTCCCACGGATCGTTCGGCCAAGCCATTTGAAGCCTGGTGATGTGGGCTGACAAACTTATCTTTGATGCCGCTCCGACGTGTGAACGCGGCAAACTCGGTACTGGAAAAACACGAACCGTTATCACTCACGATCATCCTGGGCAGACCATGAGTGGCGAAACAGCGTCTGAGTCTTTCGATGACAATGGCTGATGTAGTACCACGCGTCACATAGGCATCAATACATTTTGTGTGCGCGTCCGTAATTATTAGAATCATGTTGCCGTTAATAGGCCCGGCATAATCGAGATGTAGGCGATGCCACGGTTCGCTGGGCCATTCCCAAGGATGCAGTGGCGCTTTCGCAGGTGTATTCCGGGTGCTCTGGCAGGGGTAACAATGTCGAACATGATGTTCGATATCAGCATCAAGATTCGGCCACCACACATAGTTTCTAGCGAGTGACTTCATCTTCACAATCCCGGGGTGACAGTCATGGATTTCATCCATGACCCTGGAACGCAGATTTTCCGGGATCACGACACGACACTCCAAGAGTAGGCAACCATTTTCCACGCTGAGTTCGTTTTTACGTGCTTTAAAAGCCGCAAAAGCTGAGTCACCCTCAGGTAGCAATTGCCATCCAAGCTGTACAGCCTGGACAGTTCTGGACAGAACGGAGTCTCGTCGAGTATGAGTGCGGATCTGGCCGGAATCGACAGCACAATCTTCCAGTGATCCATCAGTGCGATAATGGATCCTGGTGTAGGCGAATCATTAACGGATTCTGGAAGGGGTAACCGACTCATGGCATCTGCATTTGTGATAGACGAACCGGGCTTATAACATATGGTGTAGTCATAAGCAGCGAGATACAGGGACCAGCGGATGATTCTGGGCGGTAGTGTGTCAGATGTCGCCTTAGTTGGACCAAACATACTGATCAGCGGCTTGTGATCAGTGCGAATCGTGAAATTATGTCCAAGAAGATACTGGCGAAATTTGCTGATGCCGAAAACGATTCCCAATCCTTCCTTGTCAAGTTGGGAATAGTTCTTCTCTGCCGGGGACAACGTTCTGGATGCAAATGCAACAGGTCTTTCCATACCATCAGGCATCACGTGTGATAATACACTCCCCACTCCATACTGACAGGCATTGCATGTCAGCACAAGATCCTTCTCTGGATCAAAATGAACGAGAACATTGGACGATTTGAGCAGATCCTTCGAGGTCTGGAATGCTGATTGTTCAGTGGACCCCCAGCTCCAGAAGACTCCTTTCCTCAAAAGCCGATAAAGGGGGCCCAAAACGTCGGTCACATTCTGGATGTAACGACCATAGAACTGAAGCAAACCGAGGTATGACTTCAATTCGGTCACGTCTCGTGGAGCAGGAGCATCCTTGATAGCTCGGACTTTCTCATCTGTCGGGTGTAGACCCTCGGCATCAATCGTATGACCCAGGTACGTGACTGATGGCACCATAAACTTGCACTTGTCTCGACGCAAACGTAGGCCGGAGTCCAAAATCTTCTTCAGAACTCTATCCAGGTTTTGTAGATGTTCCGCGTCCATACGACCAGTAACCAGAATATCATCCTGGTAACAAACGACGTTGCGTTTGGCGGCAAACAAACTGTGCATGACACGCTGATAAATTCCAGGTGCAGATTTCACTCCAAAACTGAGTCGGTGGTACCTGTACAACCCACGATGTGTGTTGATGGTAAGATACTGTTTCTAATTTTCGTCCAAGCGGAGCTGTAGATAGGCGGATTTGAGATCGAGTTTCGTAAAAGTCTTGCCTCCCGTAAGACGAGCATAGAGGTCTTCGATCCTCGGGATTGGATATTTATCCAATGAAGAACACTTGTTCACGGTCATTTTATAATCTCCACATATGCAGATGGACTGGTCCGATTTTATGACCGGAACGATGGGCGCCGCCCATTCAGCATACTGGATTTGCTCGATGATGCCCAGATTTTCAAGATGATCCAGTTCCTTGTCAATCCGCTCCCGCAGGGCGAAAGGGACTGGGCGAGCTCTGCAAAATATAGGATTGGCATCCCGGTCAACACTGAGTTTAGCCGTATGTCCTTTCAAGGTTCCAAGCTCATCCTTGAAGACATCCGGGTACGTATCCAGCACATTTTTGAGTGTGTATGCTGCGGTAGGAGAAACGTTGGCTGGCTGTTGATGAATGCTTTTCCACTTCAGTCGAATTATGCTCAACCAGCTCCTGCCGAGTAAGGAAGGGCCCTTTCCAGGAATGATGATCAGGGGTAGGTGAAACTCACGGTTATCGTAGCCCACCGTGACGTCACATGTACCGCAGGAAACAATCTTCTCACCTGTATAGGTGGAGAGTCCATAGGTAGTAGGTTTCAGATGGGGTCGGTCAGCATCACTCCACAGGTTTGTGAAAACAGCATGGCTGATGAGCGAGACGGCCGCACCAGTGTCGACCTCCATTTGCAATGGTCGATTGTTGACGACAACAGTGGCAAGAAGAGGGTCCCGCTTATGGTGAGAATCAATATGAAGCAAGTCACACGATTCTGAGTTGTCGGAAACAGAGCTCACCTGGTCAAACTCAGGTTCTCTGAACCGATAAATTGATGAATCTTCTTGTCAGCAGCTTTCCCTTTTCCCGATTTGCGAGTGATGCAAGCTGGAGCAATATGGCCAGTTTTCGAACAGAAATGGCAGGTCGCATCTTTGAACCGACACATCTCCGGAGGGTGCTTTCCATTGCACCGAAAACATTTGTTGTGTGTTTGAGACTGCACTGGCTTCTGACGAAGAGACTTGTTCCAACGTTTTGGCTGATCATGATCCAACCGATTCACAGCAGGGCTGGTTCCAGATAAGCGAGTTGCACTGATGCTTGTGGCGTTGCGTTCAGCACTTTCCATGGAAATGGCGGTGTCTCTGGCATTTTGGAACGTCAGTCTTCTCTCAGCAAGCAGGCGTCTACGAGTGCGGTCATCGGACATGCCAACCACCAGCAAATCACGGAGCATGTCATCAATCGTGTCCCCAAACGCACACAGATGTGACAGTTTTTTGAGGTGTGCAATGAAGTCTGCGATCGACTGACCTTGCTGCTGTCTGCACATGTAAAAATTAAACCGACACAGGATGACTGAAGGAGATGGATTACAATGTTCCTTCAAAGCGGCCTTGAGCTCTGCATAAGTGAGCTCCTGGATTGTCCGAGGACGAATCAGGTTTTTTAACAAGTGTGAACGTCTCACCTCCGCAAACGGACAGGAAGACGGCCTTCATCCGGGCTTCGGTCGCGATGCCGTTCGCCTCGAAGTAGAAAGACAACCGCTCAGAATACGTGTCAAAATCTCCCTCATGAGGGTCGAATTAATCGATATGGCCGAAAGAAGTCATGCTCTAGATGTTTATCCTCGTCGCCATGTAAGGTATCTCGACAGACTACGATCGATTGTAGCACACGTTTATTGACTCTGCCAATACAGGCCTGATTAACTGCAGCGCCATCCGAGCTGGGGCGTAGGGATACAATGCGGTCACGGTGTAGGGATACAACGGTGAATATTTGCAGCTTCATACATGACAATATCTCTTTTTTCATTCCAAACAGCATAACTCCAATCACAAATTAAATCTTACTATAATTCACCAAATGTCTGTCTGTCTGTTCGAAGGTACCGTAAAAACTGCTGAACCAATCGAAACGATATTTTGTGTGGGTAATCCTGGGATCCCCAGGAGTAAAATAGGCTATTTAGTTTTCCCAATTTCAGCTTTGGTCTCCAGTATTCTCAGGTTTGGACACCCGCATAATATTCGCGTTCGCATAACGTCCATTGTTCTCATTGTGAGGATGTTTTTTTCCCGGGTGCTGCACAAACAGCTGCACCGATCGCTGCACAGACTCGATCGGACTTGGTGATCCCGGACAAAGACCTTTTATAAGGACACGGGTTGAATCTCTGCTTGAAAGAATTCTAACCCATTTCAACTGAAGGAAACACGTATTGGGAGTACATACAACATAGCGATTGTGAACACGATTATCGATCACGATTCACGACCACGATCATCACGATCATAGTGTATCGATCACTGTGGGACATTTGGTGAATTATAGTAAGATACTGTTTAGATTTTGATGATTTGCGTGTGATATGATTTAACGGATGTTTATATGAATCGTTTAAAATAAAAAAAGCCTTCAATTTCTGATATTTTACCTTTTCATTTGGGCTTTTTTTTTTTTTTTTTTTGTATACAAGATCGAGGCTCGTGAAAGAGCTAACATTAATCACACAAAAAGACAAACCGACACACAAAACACAAAAAACAAGGGGAGCGGCAGACAAGATGGGGAGAGAGGGGGAAGGACACAAAAGAGAGGGGGAAGAGGGGGAAGGACACAAACACAACATTTGAGAGCAGGGACATCGGGAGGACTTGGGGGGGAGGTGGGAGAGGAATAAAACATATGAACACTGCAAGGACTCTGGGGTGAATTACCGGGGGTAGAAAAGATCAAGGTTTTAGATGGGGGAAGATAAGAGATGGTGGTGAACAGCTGTTTTAAAGACCTGGAGGGAGGAGTGGGATTGAAGGGAGTGGGGGAGTTTGTTCCAGAGGCGGGAGAAAAGGGCAATGAAAGAGTGAAGGTGAGCAGAGAGCCTAGACTTTGGCAGTTTAACCATAAGAGGGTTGCAGGCAGATCTTGTGCGACCTGAAGGAATATTGGGGGAACAGAGCACAGAGAGAGCTGGGGGAGCAAGGCCGGAGAGGAGTCGGTAGAAGACAGAAAGACCACCAACCTGCCTGCGGTGAGTGAGTGAAAGGCCCTCGGTGTTGACTACATCGCAGGAGATTCCAATGATTCTGAAAGCTTTGGCCTCAACAGCGTGAAGCCGAGCAAGGTGTGAGGAAGGAGCACCAGCCCAGAGGGGGGAACAATATTCCATTGAGCTGCGGATGAAAGCCTTGTATGTGGTGAGGAGCTCAGGTGTGCCAAGGAAGGACTTCGCACGACGGAGGATGCCCAGTTGGCGACTGGCTTTGGAGGTCAGCTTGGAAATGTGGTTTTCCCAAGAAAGATCATGTCAGATAGTGAGACCCAAAAGCTTGAGCGACAGAACTTCTTGGAGAGGATTGTTGAGAAAGTAGATGGGAGGGTTGTCCAGTCGGTCCTTTCGGAGAATCATTGTAAGAGTGTGAGATTTGTCAGGATTGAAAGACATGTTCCACTTGTTTGACCAGTCTGTGATTTTGTCCAGGTCTGCAGAGAGTGAGGAGGCTGCAGACTGCCGATCTGAGGGATGAGGAATGGAGCGACAGAGAGTAGAGTCGTCAGCAAAGAGATAGAGAGGATTTTCAAGAGAGTCAGAGAGATCATTGATGAAGACCAGAAAAAGCACAGGGCCCAGAACACTACCTTGGGGAACTCCAGCCTGAACAGGAGGAGGAGATGAGAGAAACCTATTCAGGGCCACACGTTGACTACGACCAGAGAGGAAGTCCGGCAGCCATGCGTGGAGATTTCCATGGATACCAAAGGAGGAGAGTTTGGTGAGCAGAGCAGGGTGCCAGACCGTATCGAAGGCACGTGAAATGTCAAGGGAGACAGCTCTAATTTCCTGTTTGGTGTTGAGGACCTCCATCCATTGTTGAGAAAGCAGAAGCAGCATGTCCAGAGTAGAGTGACCAGGTCTGAAACCAAATTGATGATCTGTGATCAAGCCATTGGAGAAGAGGAAAGATTTAATATCTGAAGCAATGATGGATTCCATGACTTTGCTGATAATTGGGAGAAGGCTGATTGGTCTGTAGTTGCTGGGATCTGTTTTTGCACCTTTTTTGTGCAAAGCGGTGATGTTGGCTGATTTCCAAGCAGATGGCAGATGACCTTGAGCAAAAGAGAGGGTGAAGAGAACAGAAAGAGGGAGTGAAAGAGCAGAAGAACATGATTTTAGGACCCGTGGGCTGATGCCGTCAGGACCAGTTGCAGAATCAGAGTCGAGGGTTGACAGAAACTTTTCCACCTTGTCAGGAGGAAAGGACACAGAGTCCAGGAGCAGCTGGGTACGACTGGGTACGGTGGGTACAGAGAGGGATGGGTTTGGGACACAAGATTTAGAGGCAAACACAGAGTTGAGGCATTCAGCTTTTTCACGTGCGGAGTCAGCCGTTAAGCCGTTTGAGGTGAGGGAGGGGATGGAGGGGGAACAAACACCAGAAACAGATTTGACCAGACGCCACCAGGATTTGGAAGAGGGAGACAGATAAGAGAGTTCGGTCTTGAGAATGGTGAGATATTGTTTCCTGGCTCTCCTGAGGGTGGACACACACTTGTTTCGGGCTTTGTGAAAGGAAATGAGATTTCCTTCCGTTGGATTTGCTTTCCAGGAGACGAAAGCAAGTTGTTTCAGGGCAACAGCCTCACCACAAGATTCCGTGTACCATGGACGGGAGGAAGGGTATGACAACTGAAGACGAGATGGGATAAATCTGTGCATGAGAGAGAGCAATTTACTTTGAAAGAATTCCCAGGATGAGTTGATGTCAGAGGCGGTAGAGATGGGAGACCAGTCCAGATGATTGATGGCTGCTTGAAGACCGTGCCAGTTGGCCTGAGTGAAATGCCAGACTCGTCGACGCTGAGGAGGCTCTCTGAGAATGGTCAGAGAGATGTCCACTTTGACAAGCACATGATCAGATGAGCCGATTGGAGCAGAAGAAGAGCAGCAGACATTTTCAGGGAAGTTTGTCATAACCAAATCCAGAAGAGAAGATGCTCCGTTGACTGAGATCCGGGTCGGGAAATTGACAGATTGTGTCAGTCCCAGTGAGTCGCAGAAGTCCTTTGCTGAAGAGCCATGGCTGGTGAGAGAGGTACCCACCCCCAGCCAACTGGCATGGTGACAATTGAAATCACCACATATGAGGAAGAGAGAGTTGGGATAGGTAGATAGAAGTTGGTCCATATTATCAGACAGTGAGATGTAGATTGAGTCATCGCTGTTTGGTGGACGGTACAACACACATATGAACAAAAGGTGGGAGCGAAGGGGAAGCCGTAGCCAAAGGTATTCCTGGGGGTGAGGTGGAGAGAGGGCAGTGGAGGGCGAGTGAGGAGGAGAGTTTTTTATAAAGATAGCAACCCCACCTCCAGGACGAGGCTCAGGTCTATCATACCGGAGGAGGGAGTAACCTGGGAGAGATACCAAGGCATCAGAGACATCATGAAGGAGGAAAGTTTCTGTTAAGCAGATCACATCTGGTTTGTCAGAAGCAACCTGTATGGAGAGGTCAGTCAAGTTTGAGCGAAGGCCCCGGATGTTTGAGGTCCATACCGTTAATGAAGAGGAAGGGGGAGCATCGGGTCCAGAACAGGGGGGGGAGGGGTAGGGTAAGATGTGGAAGAGGAGGAAGAGGTAGGGAGAGCTGTTGAAGGTGTGTCAGAGATTTCAGAGATTTCAGAATAGCTTGGAGAAAGGGAAGAATGGGGCGGACAAAAGGTTTGATGGAGATTGGGTGAGGCACAGTGAGGTGTTATTTGAGGAGGGGGAAGAGCGAGGCAGAAGGTTTGGGGAGATGAAGGTGAAAGTTGGAAGGGGGAAGAAGCAGGGAGGATGCTTTGAAGAGGAGGGGTGAGAGTGGAGTCTAGGAGGGGAGGAGCGAGGGAGAGTCTCGGAGGGGAGGGGTGTGGGGGGAGTTTAGGAGGGAGGGGAGGGAAGGGGCAAGGGGGGAGATTTGAAAGGGATGGGTGATGGGGAGGATTTGGAGGGGAGGGGTGAGATTGGATTTTGAAAAGTGTACGATTCATGGGAAACGAACATTTTTTGCAAAATGAGTTTGAGACCTTCGAGTCAAAAATACGTTTGAGGACACTGGAGGAGGGGTGGAGTTCTGGATAGTTTCGGGAATGTAGAAAGGAGGAACTGTAAGAGATGGTATTATATATATTTTTTGGAATGAATAGATTTGGTGAGCAAGACGAAAGCATCCTTTTGTAGGAAAAGAAGAAAAGGGTGTTCTAATATATGAGAGAAAATAGTTGTTCAGGGGAGAGATTATACATTTCTAGCCGCGTGATCGCGAACGAAGAACGAACGAACAAAAACAACAACAAATAAACGAATAAGACCTGGGAAGGAAATATTTTTTTGGGGGGTTTTTTTTGTTTTTTTGTGAGTACAGATATTAAACAAGGAGGTACGGGGTGAACGACTGGTACGAAACAGAGAACGAAAATAATTTCAGCGCATTCGACGAATCGCTGAGAGAAAAAACCACAAGGTCGGAGACGGTACGGTAGTCTAAGCCTACGAGTACTAGGCCGCAGAATACTCATTCCAGAATTCTTCTCATTCCATGAACTTGATATCTAGTCCTGTTGGTTATTCAATCAATAAATACAGCAATGATGCAGCAACACCAGAAAATGTTGATCACACCATTGCTTCAATTAGGAATCCGCAGATTCGTGAAGCAGAGATGTGGAACAGATATGTGAACCGGCTTGAGGAGGGTGCCTGGGCTGACCATGTAGCTATTCAGGGCTTGGCAGACATGTTGGAAATTGGTATACATATTCTCACCACACTTAATCCAGATAGGTTCACAATAGTGAATCCCATTAACAATCAAAACACAGCAAGTCCATATATTGTGGTTGGCCTTATTGACCTAATTCACTATGTTGCATTGGAAAAAGTACATCCGGTGCCTAATGTTCCAACAACAAATGGACATGCTCAAGATGGTGAACCAGTATCTACAATTGAAGAGGTAGAGGACCAGACAGCAATCGACGAAGCTGTCAGCAAACGTGGACTTCCATATGAAACCTGTATGCAGCCTGAGACTCCCTTAGATACAGATGATATCCTTTGTATAGCCCCGGGAGGAAACCAACATCCCTCAGCATTTCTAACAGATATCAACTTCGAAATCTTGTCAAATCCTGACAAATACCCATATGGGAACAATAGTTTTTCCGCATCTCGTGGCAAACGACTAAGCATTCGTAAATTCTTCAATCAAAGAGTACTGGATGCAGACGGATGCTTTGCCAAGGATGTTGAGTATCTGCTGGCTGCACAGTATGTGGTGGAGGCTAAACAGGTGCGTGATGACTCCCAAATAGCTATGCGTCAAACCAGAGGTATGATATTCCAGGGCCAGAAAGTAACTGCTGGTGTGCTGAAAAATGCAGAGAATTTAAGAACCATGATACGCACTGATGCTACAATCAAATTCTTAAAGAATATCCGGGGATCGCTAGCTTACTGGCAACGTGTACTGTATGATGTTCTGGCCTTGGCGCGGCAGTTAGGAATTCCAACCTGGTTTTTGACTCTATCAGCAGCAGACATGCAGTGGCCAGAAATTATACAGAGCATTGCTCGTCAACATGGCAAGATCTACAGCAATAAAGAAATTGCAACAATGTCTTGGGAGAAGAGGTCTAGGTGGTTGCGAACTAATCCAGTTACCGCAGCCCGACAATTCCAATACCGCCTTGACACATTCTTCCATGAATTTGTGTGTGGAAAGGCTAGCCCGTTAGGTGACGTCAGTGATTACTTCATCCGGATTGAATTCCAGGCCAGAGGCTCTCCACCTTCCCATACCATCATCTGGGTGAGGAATGCACCACACATTGGGACAAATACTGATGAGGAAACATGTCAATTTATTGACCGATATAAGACATGTGAAGTCACGGAAGAGTCAACCAAACTTCAAAGCCATGTGCATTCTGCCACCTGCAGGCGCAATGGAAGTTGTAGATTCCGTTTTCCTCATGCCCCCAGCTTGGAAACACTAATTCACGTGATATTTATGTGATCCCAATGTTGATGTCCTAAAATATCTCCAAGACAAAAAAGATTTACTTGGAAGAGTCAAACACGTACTGATCGACGGTGAGACACCAGAGGACACCACCACCCAAGATCTACTAAAAAAAAAGCTGGTGTTGAAATCAATCAGTATGCACAGGCTTTCAAAACATCGAAAAGTGGTTCGCAGATCATACTCAAGCGAAAGCCACATTCAAAGTGGATCAACAGCTACAACCTGGATCTCTTGCGAGCATGGCAGGCAAATATGGACTTGCAGTACATTGTTGATCCCTATGCATGTATCATGTATGTAACCAGCTATATGACGAAAAGTGAACGAGCAATGAGTGAGCTATTGTGTAAAGTAGCCAAAGAAACTCACTCAGATGATGTCAGATGTCAACTACAAAAACTTGGATCAACATTTCTAAACCACAGAGTAGTCAATGCCCATGAGGCTGCATACCCCGCCTTCTTTCTCTCCCATTGAAGCGGTCCAGCAGACAGGTGATATTCATCAACACCAGTCCAAAAGAAAGGCGCATTCACATGATGAAGCCAATGTCAGTCATACAGGAAATGGATGATGATTCGGAAGACCTGTTTTTTAGTGGGCTGACTGATTGGTGTGCAGCACGACCAAACCGCTTAGATGCAATGCGCCTTGCTACCTTTGCTGCTAATTATTGTGCTGATGCCCGAGATCAACGTGACAATGACCACCAGCCTGACCCCAACAACAACATGGAAAATGACGACCATACACACAAAGCTGAGAGAATCACCCTTAAAAATGGTTTGGGCCAAATGCACAAGCGTCAGAAGGAATGCGTCATTCGATTTCACAAAGAAAAGGAAGTGGGCGAGTCCAAGTATAATAATAATAATACATTTATTTTGTATAGCGCTTTTCAAGAAACCCAAAGACGCTTTGACATAGTACGTAAAACAAAGACAAAAAAGACAAAAATACATAATTAAATAACCAAACAG
Organism: Myxine glutinosa; assembly: GCF_964187855.1. Classification (NCBI taxonomy): domain Eukaryota; kingdom Metazoa; phylum Chordata; class Myxini; order Myxiniformes; family Myxinidae; genus Myxine; species Myxine glutinosa. Next base: position 187,656,894 of record NC_136263.1, on the reverse strand, counting down.
AAAGGAAGGAGAAGGAGAACCTGTTGATGAAACCTGTTGAAACCTGATGAAATCTATAGAAACCTGTTGATGCTTTATTGGCCATGGAGAAATGAACATGACCTAAAAGGAAATTATGACACCTACCAAGCCCACTACAATGAAGTTTAGGATGCCATTCAGTTAAATGAACAAATGTACACACACAATGCCAACATCATTGAAGAAGCGCTTCGAGATCTGGAAGACTTTGGTCCCCCCATACATGCCTGGGATCTTCTGGCACCTGAGACTGAACAGCAACAAGGAGATCAAGAGGAAGAAGGCCACCTCCAAGAGCGACAAGTTGATCCAGTGGATATTGCTAACAATCCTGATTTCAATGACCATCGACAAAACCTAGACCAAAATGCTGAGCTTCATGCCCGATACACCGCTGAAGCAAGTAAAACTTTACTGAGCCCACATGAGTACAGAGCAATGATGAGGCAACTCAACCCCCAACAGCAACAAGTCATTATTCATCACCAAAAGTGGTGCAAAGAAACTGTAATGGCACTGAAATTTGACAAACCTCCACCAACCCACAGATTGTTCGTAAGTGGCCCTGGTGGAACTGGAAAAAGCCACATCATCAAACTCATCCATTATGACACCAAGTGACTCCTCAAGCTGTCAGGCCATTTCGAGCCTGATAATGTGCTGGTCCTACTCACTGCTTTCACTGGGACAGCTGCATTTAACATAGCTGGAATGATGCTGCACTCAACCTTTCTCCTTGGTGCAGGTGCCAAACAACACACCTATCAGGCTTTCAATTCAGAGAAGTTGAATACACTCCGCTCAAGATTAAAGAAACTGAAACTACTTATAATTGATGAAGTATCCATGGTTGTTGCGGACTTGCTGTACAAAACACATCGCCGTCTGGAAGAAATTATGAACACGTCTGGTGACACATGCTTTGGTGAAGTCAGCAGTTTAGCCGTTGGTGATTTTTACCAGCTACAACCTATTGGTCAGAACTTTGTGTTTGGTCTCCCATCAGATGATTATGCCAAGCTGCATGGCTCTCTGGCAGGAAAACTTCCATATGGTAGAGCTCACTGAAAGCATGAGACAACAGGGAGATCGACAATTTGCAGATTTGCTTAACCGTGTGCGCACTCCTGCATGCACCAAGGAAGACTTTACATTGCTGGAGTCTCGTGCAACAAATGCTGAGGATCTTGACTATCCACACGATGCACCCCATGTGTTTCGGAGCAACGCCAAAGTAGATGAGCATAATTTCAGGCATCTCAATGAATTGAAAGTCAACACAGCCAGAAATGAAAGCAGTGGATTATGCAAAGGACAAGCACACTGGTCAGCTCAATTTGACAGCTCCCAAGAAGGCATCAGATTGTGCGGGTTTGCGAGACGTCATCAGACTAGCAATTGGAGCCAAAGTCATGGTCATCGTCAACATCGACGTAGCAGATGGTCTGGTGAATGGTGCATGTGGAAAAGGGGTCAGTATTGAGACAACTAATAGCAATGTTGATGCTATTCTCGTAGAGTTTGACAATGACAGTGTAGGCCAAAAAGCTGCAGCCAGAAGCCAGTACCGTCAACATACTCATGCAGTCCCCATCTTCAGACATGAAGCAACATTTGCTGTTGGTAAAGGACGTGGACATGTTCAGATGACTCGAAGGCAGTTTCCAATCACACTCTGCTGGGCTTGCACCATCCACAAGGTATAGGGCAAAACACTTGATTTTAATTGTGGTATCGATGCAAAAAACAGTGCATATGAGACCATTTATGCCAGAGAGGAATGACCCTTGCTGCCACTCCCATAGGGAACGGGTGGACCAGTATAAAAATATATACACACTTTTCATTGTTTATATACTGTATTGTACATTGTAATACAGTGCTGTAATTATATGTTAAATAAATGAGAAAAAAAATCACCCTTTAGTACAAAAAAAACAACAATCTACTTGTGGATGGTGAAGAGGAGAGTGATAGGTGGGAGAGGGGCGAGGAACATGGTGGAGAGGAGAGTGGTGGGTGGGAGATGTACGAGTCACTGAGAACCATAGGGATCTCCCCCTTGCTGTGACAGTGAAGGCTTCTGCTGGCTGTTGAGATGATTATTTTCCTCTCTCCCTAAAAAGCATCAATGGTCGACAGCTTGCTCCTCTGCCTCATAATAGTAGCACCGAGGACTTTCCATGACATTTATATAACTGACGATGTAATCGTGAGTGATTGCTAAATAATCATGACGTAATATGAAGCCTTGGTATCTAATTAGGATAGACGTTATAACGAAACAACGTTAACTGGGACGACGTTAAACGGGGACACCCTGTATTTTGATTTCCGGCAGCAAGGATGGAAAACAGGATGATGTTGAGGAGCTATAAGTAAGATATTTGGGAAGAAAGAAGCAAAACGAGGAACATGGCAGAAAGGCCTATTCCGAGAAAAGGCATCATCAATATATATTTTACACCTGTTAAACAAACCCCCACAACTCCCAAAATTTTGCTTATGTATCCATTTTGTCCACCTTTTGCATGCTCCTCTACCTCTCATCGTTACCCGCATCACTTTTTTGTCCATCTCTGTCTATTTCTTCCTCTGCCCTGCTGTTGGCATTTCTTCCTTCTATTCCTGCTGTTGGCATGTCTCCCTTCGATTCCTGCTGTTACTTTAGTTATGTTGCATCCTGCTCCCTTCTGTGTTCTAACTCTTCCTTTGTACACAAAAAGTGAAGACTTTCACGAATTATATTTTGTGAAAAGTGAAGACCTTCATGAAATAAAGTATTGTCGCATGGACGGCTCTATTACTCTGGACGGCTCCACACCACGAATGACCAATTGAGTGTTACTTTGAGGTGTTGTCCAATAGCAGATTTATTATCTACGCGCGAGAGTAAGAGAGAAGAAGAAAAAGCTGGAAGCTTTTACCTGACGAGATTCCCAAACAGTCTTCAATTCTGTAAAAAGTAACTCAAACGAAAACGGAATTAAAATGTACAAAAATAACAGGTTTATTTAACGGAACCCTATAACAATGAAACGCATCGGTTAAATAAATGTCCTAAAGTGGAGCGCTCCCACACCAGACGAACACACAGACGAAGGGCTAAAATTAGAATTCGGTCCTTCGCTTATGCACGCACGCACACACGGACGGACGGACTCACGCACGGACGGAGGGGAAAACCATAGTCCCCCTTTCGCTCCGCGGTGCGATGGAGGACAATAACGTGGAAAGGAATGGGTGTGTGATTTATTACACTTAGCTCAACTGGCTGGTTTCGTCAGCGCTCTACCATCTCTCCACCATCCGCCCAACAAGCAAGGTTCCAGGGTCAAGAACGCAAGGGGCAACGTCAAGTGCAGGGAGAAGGTCCAGAACAAGGGAGGGTCCAGCGCAAGAGGGGGAAAATGTCGGTCTCCTCATACTGTTAGCGTCAGCTCGTCACGTCACCGGCACTTCTCCTCCAATCAGCGCGTCGCTTCTCGCTTGCCTCTCACGTCCTTCGTGCTCTTCGCCAATCGGTCCTCGGCTTCCTTCTCGGCCTTCCTTCCACCAATCCGAGGGAAGCTTCTTGCCCCGCCCTCTACCAATCGGCGGGCTTCATCCTGCCTCATCTCCCTATTGGTGGTGTCTCGTCCAATCGCTGCCCCTCGGGGCGTGTCTATTGCCTGCTTGCTCGATGTTTTATTGCCATGTTGGCGCAATGCGTGGGTGCTTCCTGCCTGCACTTCCAATGAGTTTTATTGTGGGGGGAATTTAATTAGTGTGTGTGCTGCTTTTGGGCCTACCTAGTGTCTATTGGTGTCGTGCCATAAGGCACAATGGATAAATCACAAGGTCTCAGGTACAGGGGAATTAGCATAATCCCTACTCTAGTTAACACGAGGCCATCCTTGTATGACCAAAAATATACGAGCTTAATCCGACATCCGGAATAGACAGGTCCTCTACTTATGTACATAGAAATGGTTCTTCTTCTTCATGACAGTCGGAGCATGATACCTACACAGATCTACCTGATCTATACATTCACGTGAAAAAGTAAGTTCGACCCATGTAAAATTTTGATTTTTTCAACATATTTCAACATACAGCTATTTGATCTTCATTTCAACAATATTGATAGATAAAGGTGATATAATATAACAAATATCATGAAACATTTACATTTTGTCGTCCATTGTATCATTTAAATAAACATAAATGCAAATTTTGCATGTGGAAAAGGTAAGTACACCCCTACATTTATCACTACTTCAAATACCTAAAATTAGAATCGGGTGCACCACATCAGGTGCAAATGATTAGAACATCGTTAGAGAGGATCTTGGAGGAACCTGTCTTATTTAAACCTGACATTTGGTTTGGTTTGCTCTTTGTTGTTGAAGTGTGCGGCGTCACCATGTCTAGATCAAAAGAGCTCAATGAGGCCTTCAGAAAGGAGGTTATAGATGCCTACGAGTCTGGGAAGGGATTTAAAAAGATCTCCAAACAATTTGAAATCAATCATTCGACTGTCCGGAAGATCATCTACAAGTGGAGAAGATTCCAAACAACTGCCAACTTGTTCAGGCCAGGCCGCCCCAGCAAGTTTAGCCCGAGAGCAGACCGCAAGATGCTGAAAGAAGTCCCAAATAACCCCAGAATGTCATCACGGGACCTCCAGGTAGCTCTTGCCACTGTTGATGTCAAAGTGCACGAGTCTACCATTAGAATGAGGCTGCACAAATTTGAACTACATGGGAGGTGTGCCGGGAGGAAACTTTGCTGTCCAGCAAGACCATCAGGGCAAGACTAAAGTTTGCCAATGAACACCTAGGCAAAGACCAGCACTTCTGGAACAATGTGCTCTGGACAGATGAGTCAAAGATAGAGGTATTTGGCCACAGTACCAGAAGACATGTTTGGCGAAAACCAAAGACAGCATTTGACCACAAGAACCTGATACCAACTGTAAAGCATGGTGGTGGAAATATTATGGTTTGGGGCAGCTTTGCTGCATCAGGGCCTGGGCAGCTCACCATCATAGAATCCACGATGAATTCTTCATTGTACCAGAGGGTGCTTGAGGATAATGTGAGGCCATCTGTCGGGAAGTTGAAGCTCAACCGAAGGTGGACCTTGCAAAATGACAATGACCCTACACATACCAGTAAATCCACCAAGGAATGGTTGAAAATAAAGAAATGGAGGGTTCTAGAATGGCCAAGTCAAAGCCCGGATCGAAATCACATTGAGATGTTGTGGGGGGATTTGAAACGAGCCGTGCATGCAAGAAATCCCTCAAACATCGCACAGCTGAAAGAATTCTGCATGGAGGAGTGGGCAAAAATTTCTCCCAGTCCGTCAGAGACTGGTAGACAGTTATAAGAAACGCCTACTTGAGGTTGTTTCTACCAAAGGGGGCAATACCACCTATTAGAGCCAAGGGTGTACTTACTTTTTCCACATGCGAAATTTGCATTTATGTTTATTTAAATTATACAATGGACTACAAAAT